>NC_083316.1:167232848-167291019 GCF_963455315.2 Globicephala melas | reverse complement strand
AAAGAGAAAGGAGGGGGGAGGGGGCCCACTTCAATGCTGCATATTAATTCTAGATGTGACCCAATGTGACATGTCACATTGTCACATCACAGCCCTGGCAGAATAAATAGGATATTAATAATAATAATAAACGAGGGAATGAACTTGAACGTTGAGAAAACAGGGACATGTTCTGTGCATTTCTTAGCGGGGAAGCGAATGCAGCCTTCTGTCCCAATCTTGCAGACCACGAAGGCAGCAGGATGCATTTCGGGGGCTCCATTTTCGGAAGCTGCATGGGGTTCGGGGTTCGGGGGGAAGGGGCGGGTGCTAATGGGCACCTGAACTGCCAAGAGGCACGGCTGCCCCGTCGGAGATGTTTCCCTGCAGTGGAAAGGACTTGGGTTAGCTGGTAAACCCTTCTAGCCAGAAGGAGCTTGTCCCCGGCTTCAAGGAGACACGTGGATGTGCCCCCAGCTTTGGGCAGTTCAAGGAGTCTTGTCTCAAACTGTAGAGATGACGGATTGGAGGCTCAGCAAGGCTAAACAGGGCCACCAAGTGACTTTCGGCAACCCGACCTGCCTCTAATTTTCACATGGAACTGCGGTTGCAGCCGCACCCCTAAGGGGGTCGCTGTAGGGGTGTCTGCCCTGTTCTACGGAGGAGGGGTCTCACTCGCTCTCTCTCCGTGGGTTCCAAGCTGGAAATCTCAATCCCTGTTCTCTGAATCCCCGCTGGAGAGAAGGGGGAGCTCCGTGTGGGCGGAGGGAGGGCCAAGAAAGCTGGCAGCCCTTCGGAAAAGGAAGCCCCGCGAAAAGTCCAGGAGTCACGCTGGAGACAGGATGGAGGAAGTGGAAGGTGTTCGGCAGCGGGGAGGAGTTGGGGCGGGCAGGGAGGGGAGACAGAGGGGCCATGCAGACAGACTGGGGGTGAGGGGCGGGGCTGGGCTCTGAGATGGGGGAGCGGCTTTTTGGCAGGGCTAGGTGGAGGTATCGGGGGAGAATGGGGTCCGGCCAGCCAGCGGACGCGGTCCAGGCCAGCCGCCGGCATCCACAGCGAGGCACGAGTGGGATGCCCAAACGCTGCGGTGTCATGGAAACGGAACACAATGGGGGATGAGTGTGAGGGAGCTAATTAATCAAGGACAGAAAAACGGCATCGACATCCAAAACAAAACCAGGGGAACCAAATGAAAAAACAAAGTGGGGTGGTGGGGGGAAATAATCCAAAAAAACCAACCAAACAAAAAACCCCTCCAAAACACCTGAAAGCAAGAAAACAAAAACAAACAAAAAAACATGGAATGGGTGTGGGGCTGAAAATCGGGGTCTGAAAGGAGGACGGCTGTGGCTTCCCCAGGGAGGTGCCCCCCAACCCTGGCAGAACACAGCATCTGGCCTCCCCACCCCGCACCCAAGGGTCCTGGCAGAGGCTCGAGGCGGCCACAGTGGTGAGATCCTCATCGAAAAAGAACCTTCGGAGCAAACCAACCCAGCCACAGAAGCCCCACTTCTCAGTGACTCTCCCTGCTCTTCGTTTAGAGCTGAACAGAGGCCAAGTCACTTAAATCACACAGCAAGGTAAACTCCTCAAGACCTCAGAGTCCCATGGAAAACCTGCTCCGGCAGAGGTGGGGGGCTGATGAGGCTGGATGAGCCCTGGGAAGGGCCCTCATCCTCCGGGAGCCTCAGTTTCCTCCTTTGTGAAATGGAGGCCATCGGTGATGTGTTGAGAAGGCCATTAAGCTGACCGGGGCAGTGCCCAGCACACAGAAGATGCTCAGCCTGGGCATGGACCAGTGAAGTTTCCTTCTGGCCTTCCAGGATGCTGGAAAGATCAATGAGATGCTCATCATTGAGGGAGTCTGGGGATGAATTAGTTTAAAAAAAAAAAAAAAGGAATGGGAAGAATTTCTATTGAATCCCTCCCACTTTGAGAGGCCAGTGACCTCATGCCCATTTTGTGGAGGAAGCAGTGGAGGCCCGGTGAGGAGCTAGGGCTAGTCGGAAGACACAAAGAAAGGATGTAGGTAGGGCCAGAGCTCAAAGCCAGGTATGCCTGATCCCTACCTCTGAGATAGAGTGAACCTTCTCTTACCATGGTAATTAGCAAGAATTATATCCACGTGTCCCTTCTTGGCTCTTTCAAACTTGTGTCCTTACCCTCTGGGGATACCGAAGAGGGCAAAAGTACCCATCACCCATATCCACCTATCAACTGAATAATCATCAGTCGAAAAATATCCAGCAGCCATCAAAATAAGTGTCCAGAAGCCATCAGTAAAAGGTTCGTACTGAAAGGGATTATTGGAACGTCAAAGGGAGTAAGGGCTAGCTTTAGGATTTAAAGGTTAATATAATCCCAATTTATGTGTGTAAGGCTCAACATCATGTCCCAAAGACCCTGTTCACATGGGATCTTATCTTAAAATATCTTCCCTTAGGAGTGTCATAATTTGGAAGGTACCTCTAACACTTTCCAGAAGTAGACACAAGGCATACATCTTGAACACGTAACAGACTTGCTGTACAGGGTTGTTAATTATAAGTCAGTTAAGTGTGGGAGGGCATTTATCAACAACTGTAATTCTGGTGCTCACAATCCCCAACATGGCCGGCAGCCATCAATTAAATGGATCTGCCAATATGCTATAAAGGCTGACACGTTAAGACACTTTGCCCACTTGCTTTCTCACCTACCCCATCCGTTTCTAAGGGTGTGCGGCAGGAAGAGGGCTGGTTTGCCACGAGTTAGGGGAGGATTGTGCCCATGAGCACTAGGTGGCTTAAAAACCCCCTGAGGGGGCTCTCATAAGGCCTCTGGGCATCCTTCCAGTTGGCGAGGGCGGGCGGCTGACGCTGTGTTCTGCCCAGTTTGGTGCTGACTCCCACCCACATCATCTTTCCACCCCTGGCTGCAAGCTTGAGGTGCAGGTTAGAAAAGTAAGGTGGGCACGGAACCCATGGGACGGAGTGGCCCCGCGGGACCCCCGCCCCCAATTACCGACCTGAATGGAGGGTCCAGGCAGGTTATAAGGGGACCACACCAGCCTTGGTCCTCAGCACGCTCCAGCTGGCTCTCGTTTCCAGCTCTTCTCGTCACCGAGTAGCCGGGGGGGTCCCAGTGGGGGGGACCCGCGTGGGTGAGGGGATCAGGAGGGTGGGCGGTGGGAGGGTGGTGGGTTGGGGGGGGCGGGTCGCTTCAAACCCCGATTCACATGGAAAAACAACTCAAAAACCTTCAAAGCAACCGGGAGACGACCCCTCCCCCAGGCAGGAAGAGGCAGAAACTCAAAAACCAAGAAAGTGGGGGGGCGGGGAGGGGTGCTCCAGGGGAGGAGGGTTTGGGGAAGGGTGAGGGGGAAAACTCAAAAGTGAGGTGATCTGGTTGGAGCACTAGGTAGGGAACTCAACAGTGTCAGACATCTCAACGATTCAGCAAGCCACAGCTCTGAAGGGTGGGGGGGCTCTGCTGGGCATTTTGGGGTGGGAGAGGCTGCTGGTGCTCCTCCGGACTCCAAAATGAGGATGTGGATGGGGAGGGGAGGGGAGAGGTGCCAGTTCTGCAGCCTCCCCAGGGTTTACTTAAGCTTAGATTACACCTGTCAGGGTACGGGAAGGGGTCCGAGGCCTAATTCCAAAGCCCCTCCATTGATCCCCAGCCTGTGGCCCAGGGAGGGTGGGTACCGCCCCGCGGTCTGCCCTGTGCATCTTCCTTCCCCTCCCCCTTCTCCGCCACCCTGCCTCCCCACTCCCACCACCAGCTCCCTCCGCCATCGGGATAGCGTGCAAGGTCTGGAGGGACCTGGCTGGACCCCTGGCCCACGGGCTGACCAGCGGCCTTGGCAAGCTCTTGTCGTTTTGAGCTGGAATTTTTTTTTTTTTTTTTTTTTGGTACCCTCTCTCTCCCGATTTTTTTGTTTTCCTGGTTCTAGCAGAAAATGGGATGATATCTTGCCAATTGACCGATTCCCCTTGTCCCCTCGCCGCGGCCGCCAGAGACACGGGGCTTTCCGAACGACAAGGTGTAATCTAATGTTCCCCTCACCCCCCAAAAACAGAGGAAACAGCAATGCAAAGGGTGTGAGGCAGGCAGCAGGCGAGGTGTCTAGAGCTCAGTGTTCCTGGAGAACGGCCCCACGCCCCCACCCCCCGACCCGCCATGCCCAGAGGAAAGCCTGCCTTCCCACCCCTGGAGCCCCCTCTCCCCTTGGGATGAGGGTGGGATGAGGAGAAGGGCTGGGTCTTGACCTGCCACTGCCTACCACCAGGGTCAAGTCAGGGGCTTTGGGGGTGAAGGGTGGGGTGGCATGCCAGGTGTGATCAGGAGCCGGGGAGGTCGCCAACATACCCCAGTGGTACTCTTTCTGGAGATACAGGAGGTGGCGGTGGGTGGGTTCCAGGCCCAATATCTGTATCTACTCTTGTTTGGGGGTGCCAGGAGGTAAGGGGAACACCTAGAGGTCACATCCACCAATTATATGGCTTGAGTGCCAGAGGTTTAATTTTAAAAACAATTTGCCCCACAGAATTCCATGCTATGAACTGATCTGAAGAGGCCTGGGGATGGGTTTCAGATAAAGGGTTCTGAAGAACACCTGGAAATTGGGGCAATCTGGATCCCCCTCTGACATTTTATATGAGTCCCGATCTCTTAGCTCAGCATTGAGAACTGTTATAACTGTTATAACTGTTAATGTATAAATTATATTATTATATAAATTATTATATAAATTATATTATTGTATAAATTATCTCCATCTGGCTTCTTCCAAGATCCTGAGAATATCCTAAGTCCCTTGAAGGTGGAAAGTTCTTTCCCATGTCTCTAGCTCGCTCCAAGTTCTCTCCGCATGTTCCTGTGTCATCGGGTGGGTGGCACACCATTTAACCCGGTCCTGCACCATGGTTCAATAATGCTATAATGCTAGACCAAGTGGTAAAGACACCATCGTTAGCCACTAATGCACACCTTAAAGGCTGACAATTTTAAAGATTTGAAAGAATATTAACAGCCAGGGAGAATATAACCTGATCATCTTCCCACCCTGTCAAAGTCTGAGCTGCATCTTCCTTAGGAGAGTTCTGGGAGCAGAGCTCCCAGCTGCATTAAAAAAAAACAGGCTTGGTTTTGACCTTGGTCCTTTGAATATCAGAGATATACTTCAGGAGAAGGGTAAAATCTGGATATTCCACCCCCTGGATCACCCAGGCTCAGCAGAAGCTGGAGATTATGAATTGAAGGAAGAGTTAGGTTGAGAGTGGGGATTCGGTGCAAAGAACTCCCAGGACTGGTTGCTCTGGTAACACTGTAAATGCTTGTAGCTTTCAGGCCAGAGCATGCCACGCGGCTCTTCTCTTCTGCTGGGCTGGTACTTATCTGCAAGCGTAGCCTAACATCCAAACTGTTCCTTTTTTTTTTTTTTGCCCCCTTCTGATAATCTGGCCACAGAACTTCCTGGGGGAGTGACAGGGAGTAAGATGAGAGATGTGGCTCTGGGGAGGCCACTGATCTCATGGGAATGGGGTTGGAGCCAGGAGAAAATGAGACCATGAGATGGGCTCAGAAATGCATTAGCAAAAAATGAGATCTGAGCAAATGAATTAACATCTGCCCTCCAATTCTTTTCAAAGCAGTTTCCCATAAGCCATCTTATTCAAACAGCAGATGTCTGAAATACATGATGGGGAAACTGAGGTCCCCAAAGGGAAGTGACTTGCCCAAGACCATTTATCTGAACTCGATTTCCCTGTTTCACAGCTTCACTTGCGATTTCTTATGTGCCACGCACTACACAGGGCACAAGATGAGCATTAATTTGCTCGATGGAATCCTCCCAACTACCCTGTGAGCTAGGGAAATCAATGCTTCCTATTATTCAGATGAAGAAATAGGGACTCCGAGCGACCAAGTGACTAGCCCAAGGTCACACAGCCAGGGAGGGGCAGAGGCAGTACTTGAATCTAGGTCTCCCCAAGCAGCAAGTCTGTGCTCCCACCACCAGTCTATACTGCCCAGAAGTCCAAGTGGTCTTCAGAGACCCTCAGCCACCTCTCAGTTTCAACTCACTGGGACCCAGCTTTAGTGAAGGGGCCGGGAGACCTCTATCTTCCATCTTTTGGAGAGGTTCTGCCTGGCAGCTCTCACTCTGGATTCAAAAGAGACAGGAAAAATAAATCCCTTGTTATTGCATCTGAAGTCCTCTTGCCAACTTGCCCCTGAACTTAATAATTGGGAGTTTAGAGAAGGCAGGTGAGGGACAAGAGAGAGAAAAAGGTGACCCCAAACAGGCTGATCTCAGTCCTCCACTATCATCAGTGTTGGGTAGTAAGCTGGGGGCTAGTGGCTATAAATCTAAAGGGATATTTTATTGGGGGTTGTTTTTTATTTGGGGTTGGAATGGGGCTCTGAAAGGGCTTGCTTTTCCTCAGGGAGGGAACAGAAGATGGGAGCGAACGTCTCCAAGGGTTTCAAGAGTGAGAGAAACACACAGAGAAAGAGAGCCGAAAGAGAGAGAAAGGCAGAGGGAGAGCTGGGGAAGTTGGGGGGGGGGCTGTGCCCAAAGTTCCCCAGGGTTTTCTCCAGAATTCCACAGTTCTGATGCTCAGGTACTCAGAAAGTGACCGTGCTGTGTTGCGGGACAAAAGACGCCTGTGACTGGGCCCAGAGCCTGTGAGGTGGTGGGGGAAGCAGCCAACATCATCTGGGAGGCAGAGGCGTAGCACTAAAGGGCAGAAAAGGGCAGAATAACTGGCCAAGTAGTTCTTCCAAAGTCTGTCATGCTACATTTTCTGATGGGTGGATCCGTATTGGTACCCAGCCAGGATGCAAAAAGTCATCACACCAGCTACCATGTTGAGCACTGCCTACGCAGTGCCAAGCATGCATCATTTCGGGAGGACGGCCCACTGAAAGGTGGCCATTTCTCATATTTGGACATGTTGCTCCAATGAACAAGAACTCAAAATGCCGGCTACCCATTCAGCTGTGCTTCAAATGCCTGTTTTGGGGTTGTTTGGGAGGGTGGGAGGTAGTATCATGCTGAGGCAGAAGGATGGAAACATGCCTGCTTAAGCTCCCTTCCAACATGGCTGCCCTGTGGGGCTGAGGCATCAGCTCTGGATAAAACAGAGCTGGCAAATTGGGCTGCTCTCCTCACACACCCCACCCAGGCTCTGACCTCCCACCATCTGTCTATGCCACCTCCCTTGTGCTCTTGAGCCCAGGCGGTCACTTTCTGCCCCAGCATCCCAGCTGTGGGACCCTTTCCGCCCTCCTGGATGGTAGTTGGGACAGGAACACTGGCTTTTAAATCACAATGCGTTTGGAGAACAACCACACAACAGCTCAGCCCAAGAAACCCAAACCAAAGAGCACGGAAACACAGGACAGAACCAAAGACAAAACGCTTTGGGGGAGGAGGGGGTTGGGTGAAGGGGATGGGAGGGGGGAAAAAGAAACGAACCAATCGGTTTCCCCCCCCCAAACGAAACAAAATCAAAACATTAATAATTAAATAAATGGAAGGAAGAAAGAAAAAAACGAAGAAAACCAAAGGAGAAAAATGGAACGGAAGACGAGAAACACTCCAACAGAAGGCATTGGGAATTCACCAAACCGAACCGACAACAGTGGCATGCAGAGAAGATTTTTACATTCTCCCAGCATGCATCAGGCCCAAGTTACCATGACGACGAGGAGTGCAAAAAACTTAGCAACAACATTACCAAAGGATGCATAGAGGCGACCACAATGCAAGCATCGCATGTGTGCGGCCGGCCCTAGGCCGGGCTGGGCGCAGCTGAGATTTTTGTGTCTTTCTGGGTTTTTGCTCTCACTTGGTTTTTTGTTTTGTTTTGTTCACGTTGAGCTCATTATTCGTATTCGTCATTTTTTTTTTTTCGTTTTTCTATTATTTTCTGTATGCATGTCTGCGTGTGTCCGTGTGCCTGTCTGTGTGCGTTTCTTGCGTGTGTGTGTCACTTTCGGAATGTAAAAATGTGGGTAAAGAAAGTAAAAAAGAAAAAAACACACCAACCTTCTCGAAGCTCTGAGGGATGTAAAGGGGGTTTGATGCAGAACACAATGACATGGGGAGAAGAGAAAAAATAGGGGAGATACAGAGAGTAAAAAGAGGACTTCCCAAGGCTAAAAGCTGCAATAGTTTGTTGATTTTTTTTGTTTTCTTTAAACCAAAAAAAAAAAAAAATTAAAATTAAAAAATAAAAAGAACAGCAACGACCTTTTAGTCTTTCCTCCGTTCTTTCCTTGACATACAAGATCTACATTTGCTTTCCACGATTTTTTTTTAAATTCAATTTTGGAGCGTCTGAGACCCAGGCAAAGAATGGGAAGCTGGACCCCCCCAAAAGAAAGGACCCCACCTCTGGGATGGGGCGGGGGGTGCTGAGGACACAGAAGGCCCCCCTCCCTTGTCGCACCCTGGGCTAGAGGCCCCGCCCCCGCCCTGCCCCATGCCTGCTGCCCATACTGTCCTCCTTGAACTCTGCCAGACTTACAAACCCCCATCCCAGGTGTTTGCAGAGAAATACGCAGGTTAGACGAAGACCAGTCAGTTGGAGTCGTGGACGCGCTATAACTCACCAGAGGTGCCATGGCATCGGATCGGATGTGTGCCCCCTGCCCGCCCCCGCCCCGGCGTCCCCGTCCCCTCCCGCCAGGCAGCCTCCTTCGTCCTCAGAGACGAGATGCAGAACCCAAGGGCAGCCAAGGTGCTGCTTCAGGGCTAGCTGGGGCCATGCTTACTGGGGACCAAGGGGATGAGGGTCTCCGGGTGAGGGAGGAGCCGCACGGCCTCCCAGGTGGAGAACGGCAGGGCCTTGGTGCGTCGAACGGGGGGAAACAGAGGCCCGAAGAAGGCTGGCATGGGTTCAAGTATACAGAGCCAATTGGGGCAGCCCGGGGGGATGAACGGGACCCTGTTTCCTGGCAGGCGGGAGCTGTTTCTACCACGAATCGGATCAGAAACAGCCAAGGGGATACAGGAGATGGAGGAGGAAACAAATTAAAATTTCTGAAAGGACGGAAGAGAACCGACCCGGGGATAAGACGGGGTCCACAGAGACATCTAGGAGCAGGGGCAGCGCCCCCCCCAACCTGGCACCTTTGAGGGGACACCAAGGGGCCCAGAAGAAAGTCTGTGTAGCCACTTCCCAGGCCCTCCTTGGGTGGGTGGGGGCGTCAGGGCAAGGACCCCTGTGCTTCCAGGCGTGACTCAGCGGGAAACTGACATGCCTCAGCCCAAGCCCCAGGGTGTCTGCCTAAAGGAGCCCTTCTCTGAGGGTGACTAGGACAGCACCAGGCTCTGGGACAGCTGAGGGTGTGGGGCTGGCAGGGGCAGCCTTGAAGACCCCTCCCCAACTCTTAGATTAGGGGGGCGGTGAAGCAGGGAGCTACGAGGCCACGAGTCTGGAGAAGCGAAGCGAGCACACAGCAAAGGGGAGGCACTGCACGACACACCACAGAAGCCGACTCGGATGGGCGGGCGGGCGGGGTGGGGCAGAGGCCTGCAGGCTCCCCCGGCCCTGTAGGCCCACGACTGACCCCTCCGGCCCTGCCCCATTCCCTCCTGCCGCCCCCCACCCCAAGTCCTGCAGCCCACGGGGCGGCCGTCACAAGGCACGGGGGTGGGGGTGGGGGTTGAAGCTGCCCCCATTTTACAGGCGAGGAAACTGAGGTCCAGAGAGGGACACAGCCTCGCCCAAGGTCCCGCGGCCACAAGCGGGGCTGGGCCTGCCTGCTGGGGTCTGCAGGGGACAGGGGAGCCCGGAGGCTGTGAGCCCGAGGAGGGAGGGGGACGGGTGGGGCGGGTCCCTGCCTTCGACCTGGACGCGGCGTTCCCTACCTCGCACGTAGAGATTGGCGGGTGAGGAGTAGCGCACGCCAGCGCTGTTGGTCGCCACACACTCGTATTTGCCCTGGTCGGTCTCCTCGCTGCTCTCGATCTGCAGGGCTCCTGTGGGTAAAGGGGACAAGGCCTGGCCCATTAGGGGAAACCTCGAGGTTGAGGTGGTGAGAGGGCTGTCCCAGAGTACTGTCTCTTAGTCGGTCTGGGCCGGAGAGGCAGATGAAAAGGCTGAGTCAGCCTAGAAGCCCCCACTGGGTCAGGGCCTCCCTGCCTGCCTTTCCCCACCCCGATCCTGGCCCATCCTGGCCTGAACATACCGCCTGCCCCACACACCCTCCACCCTCAGCCGGAACCTCGGAAACGACTGTCAAGTTGAGCGACAAAACTGGGGAGAATGTGTTTTCAGGAAAGCACCAAGTGATGTTCTCCAGGGAGGGTGGGGTGGAAAGCAGGTTGGCAGTCCCAACCCCTAGCAGCCGTTCCAAAGACCCTGACACTTAGGGGGCCACCACAAATGATGTGCCAATTCAGGGAGCTGGTGACCGCCTGCTGGTTTCAACCAGTGCCTGTGTGTAAATGACCGTGGGTCTGGGTTCCTCAAGTATGTGTGGAATCCCAGGCCTCAAGGCCCACGGTGTCCAGAAATGGAGACAGGGTTGTATATCTTCAAGGGTGTTTAAATTTCAGGACTGGGTTACCACTCCACAAAAGCAAAGGTTAAGAAGGCCGAGAGTGATACACATCAAGTATGTTTGAAAGCAAAGGCCTGGATCCACGCTTTCTATACCTGAAACTGAAGAGTGAATTTCCCCAGAGATTTAAAGTCATCTAAGTCAGTCAGTCTGAATTCACAGATGTGTTTTAAAACCACGGGCCTGGATTCAGGATTCCGGATGCTCACAAGTAAATGAATTTTCTCAAGTGCGTTTGCAATCACAGACGGAGACCCAAGTCCACGGTGCTCATAGCTTAACGGGGAGAATTTTCCAAAGTGTTTGAAATCAAGTGTGAAGGAAAACCTCTAACCCGTGCCAATAAAGTTGAGGCTGAAATGCCCCCGGCGTGCTTGAAATTATAAACCTGGATCAAAAAATTTGCTGGTCATGAGTGAATAAGAATTTTAAAAAGAGGTCGATTTTCTCAAGCTTATTTAAAATCACAGACCCAAATCAAAGGTCTCAGTGCCCACAAGCAAATGAAAATAGGGCAGATTTTCCTACAATATGTTTGAAATCACAGGCCCAGATGAAAGACTTCACTTCCCATGAACATGTGAAAATGAATGAACCTTCTTAAGAATATTTAAAAGCACAGAGCCTTGATCACATACTACGGTGCCCACGACTAAATGAAAACGTGGCCAAGATTTCCCCAAAGATATCTGAAACCACAGGCCTGGGACATATCTTCATTTTCACAAGTAAGATACATCTCTAAGTATGTTTGAAATCACGGGTCTTGATCAAATACTTGAGGGCCCATGAACAAATTAAAAATGAGGCAGAGGTTTCCACAGTTACGTTTGAAATCAAAGGCCTGGACCAAAGTCCTCCTTTTCATAAGTAAATAAAACTGCGTAAATAGCTATAAGTACATTAGACTCACAGTCCTGGACCCTGTGACTGGTTGACTGGTAAATGAAGGTGAGGGGACACCTCCAAATGTGTTTAAATCACACATTGTTTTTGTTTGCTGCTGTTGTTGTTTTGTTTGCTGTTGTTGTTTTTCCCAATCACAGGTTTTGATCAGAGTCCCTGGCACCAGGAGTCCAAAAATCCAGTCCAAGGTCGCAAGCAGACCCCTCCTCCCAGCTTTGTTTGTGGGTGTCCCACGTAAGTGAGGGGAACCCACAGATCGGGAAGTTCTCTCTGGGGGCCGTGGATTAGGCTTCTGCCCCTTCGTAACACTTCTTACCAACCTCAAGGCTCCAGGGAAGCAGGCAGGCCGGTATTACTATGGAGGCCCAGAGAGGGCAGGGAGCCTGCTCAAGGTCACACAGCATTTCGTGGCAAAGTCAGGACTAGACATGGACTCTTCCCTAGGGCTCCCACCCAGGCCTGTTCTAGTCTATTCTCTAAGGGCAGCACCATGGGGCTGCCCTGGAGACTGCCTCTCTGCTCCCTCAAGCTGGACTCTCCACTCCTCCTGCCCCACCACCCAAATCAAAGCTTCAGAGCCGGAAGGCCCCCTCTGCACGGCCATTGTACAGATGGGAATACTAAGGCTAGGGACGGATGAGGGCTGCATACAGAGCAGTGGTCAGAAGCCTGACTCCCAGCGCTCTGGGTGGGCATGGGAGACGCTGCCCCTTCCTGAGGACACAACCCCCTGACTGCGGCCAGGTGACCCAAAGGACCACCACGGCCACACTCAGCCCCCAGCCACAGATAGTGACATAGACACAGAGACTGCACAGACACTGGGCGGGGTGGCGAGGAGAACACATGTGGAGGGGGGCCTGGGGCAGCCCCCCGTGGAGCCTGGGGGGCTGGGCGGGTGGTGAGAGAGAGTGTGAGTGGGTGGGTGGGTGAGGAAAGAGCCTCTTACCTCGGATCGGAGTGCTTTCTGTAAGGGAAGCAGAGAGAGTCAGGTGAATGTCAGAAGGCAGTCCTGGCGGGGCCAGGGGGCCCCAGGGAGGCGGGGCTGGGCCACGAGCCAGGCCTGAACACTCTGTCCCCGGGGGCTGGGAGGGGGCGCTGAGGCAGCCCTGGGCCTACAAACCCTGCAGGCCTTGCTGAGGAAGAATCAGGAGGGCTTCCCATAGGAGGCAAGAATCTCCTGGGGAAGGAGGGGCTGAGTCTAGAAGCCCCTCTGGACTGGCCTGAGGGGCGCGGCCATGCCCCAGGGAGGTCCATGGCCTCGCCTGGCCCTGTGGGCTGCCTTTCTTCTGGGTCGAGGGAGGGAGGTCCACGACCTCCCCTCCTATTCCTTCTCGGGAGGGTCACGGAATGATGGGGGTCTCAGGAGTCTTGTTAGAGAAGGGGGAGAGGGGTTAGCGCCCCAGGGCTGGGCATTAATAAAGCAAAGGGAAGGTGTTACAAACAGGCCAAGTAGGAGGGACAGGGGAGGGCAGTGAAAGGGGATGGAGGGCAGAGGGAGGGCCCTGCAGCCTCCTTAATGTCCAAAAGGAAAAGAGGAAGAGAACGATCTATGTGTCTATATGGGCGCTGGGGGCTGGGACACCTCAGGAGACCAGAAATGGTGGTGCCGGGCTAGAGTTTCCCACCCTCTGCTCATCTTCCCAGGGGAGATCTGGGCCCCCTCCCTCTCTGCTGAGGACCTGGGCACCCTAAGGCCAGGGCAGGGAAGCCGCCGAGGGTGAGAAAACACAGCTCTTTCTGTCTGGCCCAGGCCCGTTTTGCAGATGGACAAACTGAGGCCCACAAGGGGCCAAGGAACTGTCATGCCATGAGTCAGAGGCAGGGGTGAGCCTTGAACCCAGCTCTCCAGCCTCCCAGGCTGGGGCCCCTCTAGAACTTTAGGGGGGCCCTATATTATCTCTTACAAAATCCCCAACCTAATGGGGCCACTCCCCCTCTTCACACGGAGGGAGGGGAGACAGGAGGAAGGAGGGGAATTTGCCTAAGGCTGCACCATGGAGAGCGAAAATCTGGGTCAGTGGGAATCTAGGTCAGCTCTGGCTCAGGCTGTTTTGCTACACTTGGACCTATCACCATAGTCCAAGTGACAGAAGGCAAAGGCCAAAGGACAGAACTTCCCAAGATGGCCAAATAGCCCACGGCCACTATGTTGGGAGGAAAAGATACTATACCTCTTGGGTATGAAAGGTGGTTTTGCCTTCTACTCCGAGGAAGATGAGAAGTTACTATCACGGGCCAATATTAGTCATTCTTACCTTAGTAAGAATTAGCCCAGCAAGTTGGATTCAGGGGACTTAGGCTGGGCTGGGAAAAGAGGACGAGATACACCCAGTACTAGCCCAGCTGGAACATTCCTCCCTCTCCCTAGATCCAGCCCGCAAACTTCCGTAATTTCACATTTTCCAGCAGTGTCAAGGCCCAGAATGGGGCAGGGGGTGCCGTATGTGCAAAGCTCCACTAGCCCCTCGTGGTCTTGTCTTTTTTCCTCTTTTCCTTTTGGGCTCCTCTCTCTGCAGCCCCCGGGTGTCCGGATGGGGAGGGCTAGGTGGTCAGGGGCAGGGGGGCGGGTGGGGGGAGACGTTAGTAAACATGCCACGTGGAGTGGGTCACAGTTACTGTCACAGTGGCCGTTAGTCTGAGGGGAGGGGACGGGAAGGGGGGACACGGTGGGGGGCGGGCGTTAGTTGTTGACGTGGTGAAGAAATTAAACTTACCAAAGGTTTCTGAACGTTTACAACGGAGGGACAAGAAAAGAGAACAGGAACATTAACGGGTGGTTATGCAGAAGCCTGTATCCTCGTGGGTGCGGGAGGGGAGGTCAGAATAATGAGCAGATTGATTACAATTTTCTTTTTTTTCCTTTGGCCGTGCTGTGCGGCTCGTGGGATCTTAGTTCCCCGACCGGGGATCGAACCCGCGCCTCCTGCAGTGGAAGCTCGGAGTCTTAACCACCAGACCACCAGGGAAGTCCCCTGATCATGATTTTTAAAGCAGCTGATGTTCACTGAGCACTTGCTGTATGCCAGGCAGCCGGTCAGGGGCCCCTCACAGAAACGCTGGGGAATAGGCACGGTTTAGGAGGATGCTGAGACCCAGGGGATGGGGCGCCGAGGTCCACACTCTTAGTCATTTCATTATATTGGGGCGACAATGGTGGAAACCAGCAGAGAAGCAACTGGATCCCGAAGGTTGCCATCGCTGCTCCAGCTGAACCCCCCAAGCTGCAAACACCCTCAGACGGGGCGGGACGGGGAAGGCTACGTCTCTCCCCAGTGCGAGGTCCAGGTCTCTCCCGGGAAGAAATTCTGGGCTTAACATCTGCCCCTTTTCAGGGTTTGGGTCTTTGCTGAGGGAAGGAGAAAGCAGAGGATGGGCAGACAGGACTCCTCAGAGGACGGGACTGGGCAGTGAGTGGGGGGGGAGGGGCGCTGAGAATGATGGTGTGGCCTTCAGGCAGGGGTGGCTCCAGGGCGGGGCCCTCAGAGGAAGGGGAGAGAGAAAAGAGAGGGTGCACCAACACGTGTCCATGTGACTGAAACATGCGTAAGTGCCCGTGGGCACAGCCCGACCACACACGTGTCCGCGCCCACAAGGACCAGCCTGAGACGTGCACACGGAAGGGACTGTCACGCGGATACACGTGTGACAGAGACACACGTGGACGAGCTCTGCTATGTGGGGTGGGGAGGCAACCCTGTGCTGATAGCACAGCCTGTGTGTGCCCACAGATGCGGAGCAGGTCAGGACACACAGGGAGCCCGGACACACACACGCGGACGTTCGTGAGGCAGTTAAGACAGCCGACACGAGGCACACACAGCCCCCCAGAGAGATGGACCCACAGACAGGGGCACAGAGGCGCTGTGCTAAGACACGATGGTGGAAGTGCCTGGCCCCAAGGTGGCCAAGGCCTTGTGCTCTGTCCAAGGCTCCCCTGTCCCGGCCGGGGCCTGGACAAACAGGCTGGACTGCCTGTCCGTGCCCCATCACGTCCTTACTGCTTCAGTCTTGGAGACACTCTCTCCCTGCAGCCCTCTACGGCTCCCCAGTACCTTACCTGTCTATGCCCACTATCTCCTCTGGAGACACCCACTGCTTCAGCACTGGAAATACTCTCTTGCCTTTGCCTTATGCTCCCCTCTACTCCTACCTGTCTGGACCCCATTATATCCGCACTGGACAAGTCTACTGCTTTAGCACAGAAGATACCCTCCCTCTGCCACCTTCCATGGCTCCCCATCACCTCTGCCTGTCTGTTCCCCGACTGTGTCCCCACTGTTGGGGCACTGTAGACACCCACCCTCCTCTGTGGGTTTCCATCACCCGCAACTATCTGTGCCTCATTAGGACCCCACTGCTTGGGTACTGGAGACCCTCTGCCCCTGCGGCCTCTGCAGCTGCCCATCGTTGTACATATCTGGGTCCATTATATCTCCATGCAGGCACTGAAGAACTCTCCCCCTACCATCCGCCATAGCTCCCCATTACCCCTGCCCGTCTATATCCTATCACATCCCCACTGGTTCAGCTCTGAAGACACTTTCTCCCCCAATACCAATGCCCTCCGTGTCTGCGCATCCGCTCTGCCTTTCTGTCCTCCATCTGTCCCCAGGGCTTGGGCCCTGGGATGCCGCCCTCCCCCCTCCACCCTCTGTGGCTCCCGCACCCTCCTGGCCGCCTGTGCTCACCTGACCGCAGCTGCTTGATGCGTCCATCGCTGGCACTGGGGTCCACAGGCAAGAAGTCCTTGAACCAGGTGATCTCGGGGTCAGGGTTGCCACTCGCAGCACAGAGCATGGTAGCTGTCCGTGTCCGCTCTACCACCTTCAGCTGGGGGCCCATGTCGATGTTGGGGAAACCAGGGGGCAGCTGGTCCTCTGAGGGTGGAGACGGGAAAAACAAAGCAGAGGCCCAGTTGTCACAAGTCCATGGCACCAGGGTGGGGCTCCGGGACGGGCCCCGGGTCCAGCCCCTGCCTGGCTGGGTGACCTCCCTGTAGCCTGTTTCTTTCTCTGTCTGTGAGAAAGACCCGTCTCATGTCGGGGAACTGTTGGGAGGACATCAGGGCTAGACCAGTACCTCTGACCCGGGGCGATCCTGCCCCCAGGGGACACTGGGCCATGTCTGGGGACACCTGTGGTTGTCACTCCTGGCATTGAGTCGGTGGGCCCAGGGACACAGCTCCACCCCTCCCAGCGCCTAGGACGGCCCTGCAGAGGATGATCCAGCCCTGATGTCAGCAGCGCAGAGGCTACAAAACCCTTGGGTTACTTTACAGCGGCCGGAAGGAGCTTTTCGGAATGTAAATGGTACCACGCCGCCCCCCCGCTGCCAGTGGCCCCCACCACCCTCTGGAGGAACCCAGCCTCCTTGCCCGACGCTGGCCCCCGCCGGCCTCGGCTGCCCCGTCGCACGCCAGCCTCACACTTCTCGCTCTCTCCATCCAGCCTCACCAGTCATCTTGGTCCCCAAAGTCATCACGCCCCCTCCTGCATCACCCCTGGGCATCCACGTCACCTCGGGCTAGCTCGTGGCCCCAAGTTATAAATCCTCCTGGGGACTTCCCTGGCGGTCCAGTGGTTAGGACTCCATGCTTCCACTGCAGGGAGCATGGGTTTGATCCCTGGTTGGGGAACTAAGATCCTGCATGCCGCAAAGCATGGCCAAAATAATAACAATAATCATAAAAAGTTCTCCTGGACTCCAGAACATCCAAGTGTCAAACTCCATGGATCGTGATGTATCCGCGTCTCCGCCATGTCCCTACCACCCCATGCAGGCCCTGGCACACAGCAGGTGTGCCTACTACTGAGCCCGTGCTCTAGAGCCCACAAGCCACAACTACCGAAGCCCATGTGCCACAACTACTGAAGACCATGTGCCACAACTACTGAGCCCATGTGCCACAACTACTGAGCCCACGTGCCACAACTACTGAGCCCACGTGCCACAACTACTGAGCCCACGTGCCACAACTACTGAGCCTGCGTGCCACAACTACTGAAGCGCGTGTGCCTAGAGCCCGTGCTCCGCAGCAAGAGAAGCCACCGCAATGAGAAGCCCGCGCACCTCAACGAGGAGTAGCCCCCGCTCGCCTCAACTAGAGAAAGCCCGCGCGGAGCAACGAAGACCCAACAGCCAAAGATAAATAAATTTAAAACAAAAATTTAAAAAACAAAAAGAGTGGATATACGTATTTGTATAACAGATACACTTTGCTGTACAGCTGATACTAATACAACACTGTAAGTCAATTATATCCCAATAAAAAATTTTTTTTAAAAAAGAAGAAGAATGTGGTTCTGGCCTGAGGCGATGGGGCGGGTGGCCTTCATTCACGTAATTTGCACATCGCACCATGGGCTCCATGGCCTGACTCAGCTGGAGTTGATGCCAGGGTGGGGTACGCAGCTCATCAGCCTCCCACCAGGTCCCACCCCCTCTTGCACCTTTGCCCTCCCCCTCCAGCACCTGGACTCCTGGATCCTTTTGCTCTCACCCCTAAAACCCCCAGCTCTGGTCTGGCCTGTCATCTCCAGTGGACAAAGGGTCCCCTGGGGTAGGGCAGGCTTCCTCAGCTAAAATTAAAACAGCCACTGGCCCCCTTGTTATGGGCTGAAGTGTGTACCTCCCCCCTCCTCCAGTACACAGGCTGAGGCCCTAACCCTCGGGACCTCAGAATTAGATTGTATTTGGAGACAGAGTCTTTAGAAAGGTCATTAAGTCAAATGCGGTATTAGGGCGACCCTCATCCAACGCGACTGGTGTCCTCATAAGAAGAGGAGATTAAGAACACACAGAGTGGAGACCATGTAAAGACCCAGGAGAAGACGGCTGTCTCTGAGGCAAGGAGAGAGGCCTCAGAAGGAACCAACCCTGCCGACACCTTGATCTAGGACCTCCAGCCTCCAGACTGAAAAAAACATGTGATGTAAGCCGCCCAGACTGTGGTACTTTGTCAGAGCAGCCCTAGCGAACTAACACAGTCCCTGCCCCACCCCTGATGGACAAGTGACAAAAAAGTGATCGCACGCAGGGCTGATGAGACCGAGGAGAGACAGGCCTGAGAGTCCACAGCTGGCAGGAATGTTCGTTGGTACAGCGGGACCAGAAGGGGTGAGTTGGTACCATCCACCTGAGACCCCCCGAGCCGTCAGCTCAGCGGCTGGCTCCCCAGGCCCGTGCACTCAAGTAGGAAGGCAGAGGTATGCCTGAGGCACCGAGAGTAACGGGAAAATGCTGGCGACAATCTAAACACCTGTCAACAGAGACCTGGGCCATCTGTGGATGGGTCCCCAAAACAAGCAGAAGGAATCGCCTTACAGACAGATTCGTAACAAACTCCAAGATGCATTCCTAAGTGGACAGAGTTCAGTGTGAAAGATGTGTAGACCAAGGATCAAAAACTACAGCCCCTGGGACTTCCCTGGTGGCGCAGTGGTTAAGAATCCGCCTTCCAATGCAGGGGATGCGGGTTCGATCCCTGCTAGGGGAACTAAGATCCCACATGCTGCGGGGCAACTAAGCCTGCGTGCTGCAACTGAGCCTGTGTGCTCTGGAGCCCGCATGCCGCAACAAGAGAGAAGCCCGTGCACCGCAATGAAAGATCCCGCGTGCTGCAACTAAGACCCGGCGCAGCCAAATTAACTAACTCATTAATTAAAAGAAAACAGAAACAAAAAACTACAGCCCCTGGGCCAAACCTGGGGCCCCGCTTGTTTTTGTTGATAAAGTTTTATTGGTGCATGGCCACATCCATTGGTTTCCTCATCATCGACACGGCTTTCCTGAACTGAGAAGTTGCAAGAGACGCTGTCTAACCTGCAGAGTCAAAAATATTTACTCTGGTGTTTTATAGAAGAAGCTTGCTGCCTCTTGGTAAAGATAAAGCTGCTATTTGCGTAAAAAGGAAATAGTAAATGTTTATTTGCTTACACATGCCCAGGAGGGGCACCGGGCATGGTGGGTGTGTTGGGGGAGGGACAGGGGGCTGGGAAGAGGTGGGCCAGAGGCCACCATGTGGGGAGGGAACAGAGATCCAGGTACATGGAAGGGGCAGGAGGCCAAGACGGGGTAAGGGAGAGCCTGGCCGGGGCACCATCACCTGTGTCCCCAGTTAAACAAGAGAGCTGTGGTTCCGGCCCAGGCAGGGGTCGCTTCGTAGAGGAAGACGGCCCCAGTCCCAAGTCCTGGGCACTATGTACCAGGCCCTGTAAGGTAGCTTTCTGTGCCCACCTCTGAGATGGGATCTATTTCACAGAGGGGGAAACTGAGGCTCAAACACATGCGTACCTGCCCGGGTCATACAGCCAGGACACAGCAAGGCTGGGATTTGAACCCAGGCCGGGCTAAGCCTGGAGGAAGCTGGGTGTGGCCGGCATCTGCAGAACCCCCAAGCCGGGCCTGGACCTGTGGGGTCGGATGGGGTGGCTGGATCCTGTCTGAGCTCGTTCCACACCCAGTTTGTTCTTCCCGGCCCGAGGCCTGGACCACCTCATGCATGGTTCTGATTGGCTACTGATGACGTCACCGGAGGTTCGGGCCAAGACAACTGGGCCTCAATTCTTGGTGCTCAAAGCTGGCCCAGGCGTGCTGGGGGCTGGGTCTGCTGGTGTCCCTCTGTGCACCCGTTTCCTGTGTGTGTGTGTGTGTGTGTGTGCGCGCGCGCGCGCGCGCGCGTGCACGAGTGTGCATGCGTGCTCACCCACGTATGCACCCGCACCCCACGCGTGTCCACACATGAGCACTTCCTGGGTGCGTGCAGCCCCGCGAGGGGCCCCCGTGAGTGCCTGTGGGCGGCAGCCAGCCAGGGTGCGGGAGGCCGCGGCCGCCTGACGTTACCGAGAGCTCCTAATTAAACAAAAATGTTCATCGAGTACCACATTGTGCCTGATTCCTCGGAGTTTAATTAAAACAGCAGCGCGGGAGGTGTGAGGAGGGTCCACAATCAGATGGCAGCGGAGGAAGGGAAGCTGGGGGTGCTGGGCCCGGCAGCCCAGACCTTCCCGCTCAGCCGCGGGGGGGTGGGGTGGGGGGGGAGGGTGTCCCTGGGGATCGGGGCGCGGGGGGGCGGCCCGAGGCGGTGGAGGCAGGGGGCACAGGCGTTCTGGGTCAAACGCTCTGGCCCGAGAACAGAGAGATGCCAAGGGTCTTGTTGGGGGAGGCGGAGAACGGAGATGTGTCTTTCCCAGACTCCCAGAGACTGTGCGGTTAATAGATTCACAGCGTGTCCTTTTAACTCTCTGAGCGCTTACAAAGGAGGCTGGCACAGTGGGGGGGGGGGGGGGGGGCGGGGCGGGAGGCGGGCTGTTCCTGAGAAAGGTCAGGGCAAAAATATCTGCTGGGAAGAGGCGGGGCGGGCTGGGGCGGGTGGACTCCTCCCCTTCCCTCCTCCTCCCTCAATCCGCCAGCAGGATGGGCTCCAGGACACACACACAACGAAACTATGAGGCCTCTTGTTAAAAAATTACTAGGAATTTCCAGGCGGTAACGGCAGAGCTTTCTGAGGGCGGTCGCACACCAGGGTCTGGGACCACGTGCCCCTGCGGCCAATGTGACAGCTCCTCCCAGAGCTCCAAGCTGACCGTGGCTCCATTGCCTGGGAGGACATGGGATGACTCCCAAGCTGGGAGCCGCATGTGGGGGCCACCTGCCCCCAATGGCTGGCAGTGGCTTGTACTTTTTTTTTTTTTTTTTCCTTTTGTCCATGCCGCGCAGCATATGGGATCTTAGTTCCCTGACCAGGGATCCCGCATCCCCTGCAGTGGAAGCGCAAAGTCTTTAACCAATGGACCACCAGGGAAGTTCCAAGTGGCTTCTACTTAGAGATCAGACAGGGTAAGGGTGCCCCTGTAGGCGACAGGCAGAAAATCCACCTACCCACCCACCCACCTGACAGCTGCAGTATGGCTGGTGGCAGCTGTCTTGTCACAACCAGAATAACAACGACAGTAATAATAATATCAGATCGGTAGAATCAATCAAGTGCTTGTTCCCCTCGTGGCACCATGCTGGTCCCCCACTTGTATCTAGTTCTGAAACAATCCCTTGTGGTGAACATCATTATTATCCCACTTTGGAGGTGAGGACACTGCAGCTCAGAGAGGTTCATTAACTTGCCCAAGGTCACAAAGCTACGGAGGGGCAGTGCCAGGATGCGAACTCAAGTTGCAGGCCCCTGGGTTAAAACCGCCTTGCAAGGGAGAAGGCAGCAGGGAGCAGCTGGGGTCGGGGGCAGGCGGGTTTGTGGTGAGACTGTCTGAATGATACTGGTTTACAATAAGGAAGCCATTTCCTGGTCCCTAGCCCACCTGAATGAGGCCAGCAAGAAGCCCACAGGAAGGATCTGTGTGAATCTATGAGGAGGTGGTATTTAGCTGTTTCTGCCTAGCCAGCCTTCTATTCCTCCTTTGTTTCTTTAAGGGAACCACCCCTTACTGACCCCACTACTTGACTCCAAGGAAGACTCTGCCCATCAGAGTATTTGTTCCTCCAGACACAGTGACCAGCTCAGGGATGGTCATCTGACCCAAGCTGGGCCAACGAACAGCAACGGTCCTGGGTCATTTAGTCCAGGGGGCCCCGGAACCTGGGGCTAATGGGCGGAATCCCACTAAGGATACCGTTGATAGGGAAGAAAACAAACCCAGAGGTAGAAAGTGAACTCTGAGAACATCATGTGTGCTCCTGGATCCAGCTGAACCTGAAGCTCGTCTACTCCACAGAGATTTTAATTACATGAACCAATGAATTCTCAGTTTGAGTTGGATCTGCCTCTTGTAATCAGAAGAGCACGATTAAGATGACAAATGAAGATGACTCTAGTCCCTTAACACTCTTCTTTTCGGCAAAGACTCAGTAAATTCCTACCAGAAGGCTCTGGGCCCCAGTTGTATTACAGGCTAAAAAAAGGAGATCAAGGTCCTCCCCAAAGAGAAAATCCAAAGCAAGACTTTCATGAATCCCTTTGGTATTTGTCCCCAAAGTCCAGGCCCCAGGTCCTCCCGACCCACCCCGGGGAGCCCAATACCTCGGAGGACAGTGAGCTTGGCATGGACGGTGATCTCCCCGACTGAGTTCTGGGCCACACACTCGTACACGTTCTCATCCCGGGGTGTCCGGAGTGGCTGGATCCTCAGCACGGCCCCCGCACTCCCATCAAACTCGATCGTCTGCCATGGGTAGGGGACAAAGGTCAGGGTGAGGCTGGGGTCCCAGGCGTGAACAGGAGAGGAGCTGGGGGCTGTACACACGTGTGTATACATCCACGTAAAGATAGTGGAGGCAGAAAACGGTCTGTACAAGTAAAGGGTATTGTGCATAAGTGGGTGTGTGACACTCGCACGTAAGTCTGGTGACAGGCATGCGAAGGCATGCTGGACGTGGAAATGTGTGTGTCTGACCATATACTTGTGCACAGAGTTGTGAGTTCCCTTCTGTGTGCAGTGGTGAGATAAGATTCAGAGAGGGCAGGGAGTTGCTTGAGGCCACACAGCACAAAGGTGGCAGAACAAGCGAGCCTGAAGGGCCCTCATGGGGCACATGGTGGGGGGTGCACGTGGCAGAGAGTGGGTGGGAGAAGAGAAGGGACCTGTCTGGAGAGGGTGCCTGCCCTGACTGCCCATGCTCCATCTGGGGAATGTTTCTGGGACAGCTTCTGTGGCTGAGCTGCCATGGCCCCGTCCAGGGGTGGGGCTGGTCCTCAGCTGTCTCCCCTCCCCTCCCCCCCCTCCCCGACTCACCTCAAAGCGCTGCGAATTGACCTTCTTGCCCTTCTTGTTCCAGGTCACGCGTGGCTTGGGATCTCCCGTGGCCTGACACACAAAGGAGGCCACGCCCCCTGACACGCCAATCTGGTCCTTGGGTTCTTTGATGAACCTCGGGGGCTCTGGGGAGAGAGCAGGAAGCGGAGGGGCTCTGGTGGGCCAGGGCATGTGACAAGGACCCTATGGGGCCAGGTAAACAAGCCCTCCATCCTCTGTCCGGACACAGAGATACCATGTGGGCCCGACAGGAGGGCTGGAGAGAAGAAGAAATGATACCACTGCCCCCTGTGGGCACCCCGGGCCCTGCCCAGCACCTCCACCCCCCGACCCAGATACAACGGCCACACATACTCACACGAGGACACACCTCACGTGGGCACACCTGCTCAGACCCAGTGCCACAGGGGAAGGTGAGAGGGGACACCCCTGAGACTTCGGGGTCCCTAAATTCAGCCCCTGAAGGCCCTCAGTAGTGACCAGCCAAACTATGGAGGGTCCTTGATCTTAAAAAGACTTGGGAGGAGAGAACTTGGTCTAATCAATCCCTGATGGGACATGTGGGGAGACGGAGGCATCAAACAGGGAAGCAGAGGGGGTGACCAAGGGACCTGAGGTCACAGCCAGACCAGAGATGGAACCCAGGGCTCCAGCCTCTTCATCTGGGGGAGGTGTCCAAACACAAGGAGTCAGAGCTGGAGGCCAGAGCTGAACATGGGCGATCGGATGCCGCCAACCACTAGAGCAAGTGCTTATTGAGCGCCTACTGTATGCGGACGGTGTACACTCAGCAACATGTCCTTCTGACAGTGCTGGGGGACAGAGCCACCATGATCCTCATTTCACACTCGAGGAAACCAAGGCACAGACCAGGCAAGGCACTTGCTTCGACACAGCCAGCCAGTGGCTGAGCGGGGATTTGAACTGGGCTGGTCCTGTGCCCCCATCCTTTGCCCCTCATGATGATCTGATGTGCTAAGTCTCCCCAGGAAAGTCTCAAGTGGGAGCTACTATGTCTTTGATGCCTACACAGCCTCAACTCGGCACGTGGCACAGGCTACGGTACCTGAGAGTTCATTAACATTGTCCTCTTTTTTTATTGACTTTTCACAGTAACCTCTGAATCGCCCAAAGGGATACTGGATTTCCATCCACAGTAATATGCTACAATGTAGCCCATAAAATGAATTCAGTTACTTCTGAGAGTTTTACCGACAGACCCAAGGGCTGCAACATACTTACAAGGTCCTGAGGGAAATAACCTACATATCCAACAAAACAACAAAAGGGGACGATTAAATGAACACTGGGCCACCCACTAAGTGGAATACTATGCAGCTGTAAAAAGGGACAAGAATGCTTTTGTAACGAACTTCTAGGACAGGAACAGCAAGATACACTCTGAAATGGACAAAAAGTGAGGGGTAAAAAGTATAGTAAATGCTCCTGTTTGTATGATGAGAAAAATGAAAATGGGGAAAGCGTGTGTGTGCGCGCGCGCACGCACAGAAACAACAGCTGCCTCTGGGGGGAGAAAGCAGGTGGCTGGACACAGGGGAAAGAAGGCTTCATACCCTGGTAACTTTTTTACATTTAGAACTATTTGAAGATAAACTGAAATTATTATTTTTGTAAGGTTTGAATAGAAAGGTGAGCCAATTAAAGAAATATATTAAGTAAGTAAAAGTTTGGGCTCTGAGGAGAGGCAGAGAGAGGATGAACAACGCAAGCTTGAGCAAGGCCAGGCCTCCGAGCACTGAGCCACTCAGGTTCACCTAGAAAGTTCTGGCTGCTCAGAAGTGCCGAGAAGTTCAAGGAGGCCTCAGCTTCCAAGTCTGGGTGCCACAGAGCCCAATTTCTCCCATCTGTGACTCAGGCTGGGCTTTGAACAAAAGAGAGTCCCCGCCTCAGCGCCTTGACTGGCCTCGCCTCCCTCATTCCAGGCTGTGCTCCCATTGATATGACCATGTAAGTCTACACTGGCCACCTCCCTGGAAAATCAGCAGACCCACTGCATGCAGGCATCAGTGGGCTCACTCAAAGCCTGTGTATCTTACCGGGGAAGTGATTGTTGATTCCACTGTACAGATGGGATTGTACAGATTCAGGGAGTTTAATGAGCTTGCATGACGTCACACAGCTCAGAAATGACAGCAACAGGGCTGGATCCTGGGTCTATCAGTCCCCAAGCCCACGTCTTCTGTTCCTCTCACCTCCAGGCCCTGAGCCTGATTTCGATGTTTTTGCTCCACGCTGAGCCCTGGACTGGGCCTGCCTCTCTGGCTCTGCCTTGCCTGGGTTGCCCCTCCTACAGGAATGGTGACTGGGGCCATGTGGGTCCCCAGCCAAGGTCATGGGGGGAAGTCTCTGTGGTCAGGTCAGGAATCTCGCTTCTGAGAAAAATCCTCCCTGGGGAGCCACTGGAAGGAAGGGCAGAAGTGGGCTGCAGGGAGTGAGAAGCATCCAGCTGCCTTTTTACAACTCGGAGCTGGGAAGACACCCCGAGCACCCTCCAATCCGGGAAACGAGACACGATGGGAGCCCGTGCTGTCCCTCCTCCTCTCCTCATCTGGCGGCTTCAACCTCAGCTCAGCCAGCGCCTCCCCCAGGGAGCCTTCTTGGATTGCCACTGGCCGGGTCAGGACCCCCTCTGTCCCCACCCTTCCATGGCGCCCCCTTCCATCACGGCCCGATCACACTGGGTTGAAATACTTGGTTATGTGCCACCTGGCAGGGTGGGCATGAAACAGATCCCACTCTTTGGGACCCCACCACACCACTTCTCTGTGCCCGGTGACCCCTGAAAAACTGGGGCTTTGAACCTTGATGCTTGCCTAATACTGGGCCCAATGAAGCTGCCCACTCGCTCCCTGGCACCCCCTCGCTGCAGGGCAGACGCCTCTCAGCTTACCTCCAGGCAGCTCTGGGATCCCAGCCGGCCCGGAAGAGCTTTCTCCGTCCGCTGCATCCCCCATTAGAATATTTCTTGCAGATGCTTAGATTCTCTCATTTGGACAAACCCTCCCTTCCTCTTCTTGGAAAAAGGGGCCCCAAACATAAGAAAGACACACTGGGGTATGGCCGCAGCCTGTGGCAAGCAAGCGCTCCTTTTGTGCTGGGCCTGTTCTCACACCCAGCTCTATTCTGAGGCTCAGAAAGGGTGAGCGACTGGCCCCCAGTCACCCAGCTTGTGACGGGCAAGAGCTAAGATTCCAACCTGGTCCTGTTGGGCTCCCAAAGCCTTGCAAATAGTACACCCGATATACAGGGTTGTGGGTCTTCAGTGATGGAGAGCACCCTGGTGTTCCTGTTTCTTAGATGAAGAGACCGAGGTTCAGAGTGGCGATGCCAACAGCGCAGAGCCTGGGAAGGGCTTGGCCTGATTTCTGTTTTTCCATTTCAGATTTTGCAGAGAAAACTCTGGTGCCAGAGCTGGAGACCCACCCACCAGTCCCCTCCAACCCAGCCTGGACTGGCCGCACAGCACCCTGGGAAGGCCCCACAGGACCAGAAGCTGTTTTTAGGGCAGAAATCACTCCTCTTGGTGCTGGATGGTGGACACATCAGCTGCCTGCCCGGGCTCTCTACCAACTGACAGCCCCCACCCGAATGGTTTCCTGAGGACCTGGGCTACTCCTTGAAGCTGGCAGTGCCAATCACGGTGCCCACAGCCCCTCTGCTGGCCCCCAGATGACAGGGTTCCTGCTAAACAGACCACCTCCTGGGGTCAAGATGCCCCAGCTTTGGAGACGGAGACCTGGGTTTGAGTCTAGGCCACTACCAACACCTAAAGGGATACAGTAGTAACAATTCCAGGGGACTTCCCTGGCGGTCCAGTGGTTAGGACTCCGCACTTCCACTGCAGGGGGCATGGGTTCGATCCCTGGTCAGGGAACTAAGATCCCACATGCTACACGCAGTGTGGCCAAAAAAAAAAAAAAGAATTTCAGGGCTCACTGAGGGAGCATCCCCGGAGCTAGCCCTGTGCTGATAGCCTGGGTCACACTCCCTCATGGCTCACCTGGACCACTGCAGTCTCCTCTGCCCTGGCATCCCCCCATCCTGTCCTCCCCAGCCTCAAGTCTGTCCTCCCTCAGCAGCCAGAGGACACCTGTGAGCACCTCAGTCAGGACCTGCTGCTCCTCTGCCCACAGCCCTCCAGGGCTCCCACCTCCCTGGGGTACAAGCCACGTCCTCTCTGCTGCCCACAAGGCCCTGCACAACCTGCCCCGTCCCCTCCCTGCCCTCCCCTCCTCCCTCTCTCCCCCTCGCTCACTCTGCTCCAGACACACAGGCCTCCTCACTGTTCCTCCAACACACCAGGCACAGTTCTGCCCCAGGACCTTTGCACAGGTTATGCCTTCTGCCCAGCACACCTTCCCCCTAGACATGCATGGGGTGCACTCCTCAGCTCCTTTAGGTCTCTGTTCAGATGTCATCTCCTTGGTGTGATCTTCCCCGATGCCCTCCCACCCATTTGAAATGCAGCCCCTAAACCTCCACTCATGCTCTCATCTCCCTTCCTGTTTATCCTGCTCCCGGGCACATCCACCATCCAGCACACTTGGTGTCTCTCCCTCAAGATTATCAGCTCCAAAAGGGGGTGGGGGGTTTCCCTGGTGGTGCAGTGGTTGGGAGTCCGCCTGCCGATGCAGGGGACGCGGGTTCGTGCCCCGGTCCAGGAGGATCCCACATGCCACGGAGCGGCTGGGCCCGTGAGCCATGGCCGCTGAGCCTGCGCATCCGGAGCCTGTGCTCCGCAACGGGAGAGGCCACAACAGTGAGAGGCCCGCGTATCACACACACAAAAAAGGGGGTGGGATATCTGTTTTGTCTCGCAGGTCTAAACCAGTGCCTGGCGCACAGTAGGTGCTTATGAAAAACCCACTGAATGAATGAGAGCACAGCCCCACCCATGGTCACACGATAGAGCGAGGATTCGAACTCAGGACAGGACAGCCTCCAAACTCTGGGATCTCTACCCCCTCCTCACAATGGTCACTTTGCAGCCTCAGTTTCCTCACCTGTCAATGGGAATGATCTCAGCATCCTGCCCAAGGCTGGTTAATTACCACTGGAGCAAGATGTCAAAGTCGTAAGTATATGATTTATTCCACTAGTGTAAGTTCAATCAGTGGTGGTCACGTGGGGGTACCATCGAGGGGATGGGGCCAGGGATGCTACTCTGCACCCCACAGTGCCCAGGACGGCCCCCCACTCCCTGAGAATGCTCTGGCCCCGACCTCAGCAGTGCCGAGGGCAGGGGAAACCCTGCGTTAAGTGAATGAATGAAAAGCTAAAACTGCTCAGCCCTCGGCCCACTATTCCCACTGCAAGGAATAGAGCACAGAAGACACAGGCCCCGGGAGGTGACCAGATGGATCGCAGCCCAGGCACGCCTGGCTGTGTGGGGTGATGGGTAGCAACCCGGGCTCTGGCACCAGGCAGACTGGCCGATTCCTGGCTGTAAAACGTAACCTCACTGTGCCTCAGTTTCCCCATCTGTACAATGGGGGTGGGGAGAATAGCCTCCATCTCATCAGGTGGTGGTGGCTGATGTGAATGTGTTAGGCAGTTACTACAAAATAATATAAAAACGAGAAAAAGCACGGATGGACGAGGCAGGTGTGTATGCCTCTGGTGTTCTCACCCAGGGGCAATAATTACCATGCTCGTGGTAACCCGGGATTGTGGACCTACTGTGTGCAAGCAGCGTGCAGGGGTTTATCGTGTGTCCTTGTCCCAGGAAAGCTGGGAGATGAATGATGCCGAGTTTCATTCTGTCAAGGTAGAAATGGCCGCTGAGCGAGGTTGAGTCACTAGCCCAAGGTCACACAGCAGGTTAGCAGTGAAGTCAGGATTCAAACCCAGCCTAACAGCAGATCCCAGTTTCTTTCCCTGCTGACCTGACCCTTTGTGTCCCCATCAGCCTAATGACACCTCCTCTAGGCCCCTCGTGGTGGGACAGACCGTGGCATTAGGACTAGGACTGATTCTCATCCTCTCCATGTTACTGCCAGAAGCACAGCCTTGCCCATCCCCAAACTACACCAACATCTTTCTTCACCTCCAGGCGTTTCTGTGTGCTAACACCTTCGCCAGTAATGCCCTTTCTATTGGTAAACTCCTATACACCCACAAAACCCCAGCTCCAATGCTCTCTCTCCCAAGAAGCCTCCCCTGGCTCCGCCTGGGAAGGTTTGATTGATTGCCTGTGTGTCTACGAACTGGGTGCTGGTATTTCCACCTGTGGCAAGGGAAGGAAAACTCTGTGGCTACCTCAGGAGTGACTTCAAGTAAGCCCCAGTCCCCTCTGAGCTTTGGTTTCTCTCATGGAAAAACGGGGATGGTAATGAAACTAGCATGCTGGGTTCTGTGAGGTGGAGGGAGATGGAGCAGGTATAGCCTGCATTTAGCACTGGGCTTGGCGCAGATTCAACGCTGGGCAAACAGACACTGTCATCACCGTCAGCATGACTGCTTTTTCATACCATTCTTGTCATTCACCTCTGCACCTCTCAGGACCCAGTGCACAGCAAGCATTCTACTCGGCCTCTTTCACAGAGCACAGAGGCTCTGCACGGCAAAACCAGCACCCTCCCCACCCCCCCGGGGGGGGGGGACACGTGTTCACACGTGCACATGCAAACTCAAAACGCCCACACTTACCTTCTGTGGCACAGCCTCCTACCAGCAGGACCACGAGGAGGCCCATGGGACCAACCACAGATGCCACACCATGGCACCAGGCAGGCGCCATGCTCAGCCGTGACCTGCAACCTCCAACCTCTGGCCCTGGAGGGGGGATGGACCCCCCCCCCACGGTCCCTCACAGAGAGGCCTCAAGCCAAGCGTCAGTCGGGGCAGCGTCTGCAGAGACAAAAAGAGGGGCCGTGAGAGGGGAGCAGGGGAATCCAGGGGGCCTTCATGGGGGAGGCAGCAGGAGGATCACAGAGGGGCAGAGGAGAGTCACGGGATGAGAGGGTGAGGGTTACACGACAATGGGGGAGGGTCAGGGGGCGACGATGGGGCAGAAAGAAAGTGCTGAGCCCCCACGATGAACTGAATGTTGTGTCCCCCCCCACCAAGCTATTATGTTGAAACCTAACCCTCAGTGTGATGGTCTTAGGGGCCTTTGGGAGGTGATTAGGTCATGTGGTGGAGCCCTTGTGAATGGGATTAGTGCCCTTATAAAGAGACCCAGAGAACTCCCTCCTCGCTCCCCGCCACCATGTGAGGACATAGCAAGATGGTCGTCTGTGAATCAGGAAGCAGGTTCTCACCAGACACCAATTCTGCCACCGCCCTGATCTTGGACTTCTGGCCTCCAGAACCATGAGAGATGTGTGTTGTTTATAAGTTACCCAGTCTATGGCATTCTGTTATAGCAGCCAGAACAGACTGAGACAGCCCTTACCCCTGGCTGAGCCCCCGACCCCAGGCTGAGCCCCAGACCAGGACTGAGCAACCCCTCTAGAAAGCGCTCTGAACATCTAATCCCCCCCCCCCTTCGCAGGCTGGATCGCCCACCCGAAGGAAGAGGCTCCAGCTAACACTGCTGACAGTCCCTACAAATCTGCCCATTCGGCCACCAGACGGACCTTCCCCGCAAACACACCTGCCCGTCCCTGCCCTGCTCTAACACCTCCCATGGTCCCGTCAGCCCCAGAGGAAGCTGCGCCTACTGGTCTCGTCCCCTCTCTCACGGGAGATGCAGCCACACAGTCCCAGCTCAGTCACACCCTGCTGTGTTCTCTGCTGGAAATGCTGTCCCCACACTACAGCGTGACAGGTCTCAGCTCCACCGTCACTTCCTCTGGAAGCCCTCCCTGCCCCTGGCAGGTCAGCCCCCACCCCCAATTCCACATCCCACGGCTTCAGAAATGACGGAGATCATCCTTCACAGCATTTACCCCAGTCTGCAAATCAAGTGAGAATGTTCGTCACCCAGCGTCTGTTTCTCCGGCGAGAATCCAAACTCCTCTAGGGCAGAAGGGTCCTTCTCAGGGGCCAAACCTTAGGATGGCCCCCTCTCCACTTTGGTCAGGGCCAGGGTGGAAGCGGGGGCAGGAGGAGGCCCAAGGATGAGGCCCTCGTGGCCGGGTCAACCTTGGACACCCACCCCAGGCCATGCCCCAGGCGGGTCCGCACCACGGCCACGGGGACGGGTGCCACGTAATCGTGGGGCAGCCCCTGTGTTTCTGGCTCCCAAAATATCCAGCTGTGGTCACCACGCCCAGCCCCAGAGTGGCCCCAGGGGAAGGCTGGGCTGGTGGTGGCCGGGTCATGGCCCAGGGTGGAGAGTGGAGAAGGTGGGATGAGGGAGGTGGGGATAGGGGCACTCAACGGGCACACAGTCAGACCATGGACAGTCAGACCAGACAGAAAAGGAGGATGCTTGCACACAGGCCAGCCACAGACAGACCCAGACACACGGTCAGACCACAGACAGACAGGGAGACCAGACATAGTCACAGATGTATTTGTACAGTCAGGCAACAGAGATGGGTCCACACGTGTAGTCAGGCCAATAAAACTGACACACAGACCACAAACATGGACAGGCACAAAATCAGACCCCAGACACACAGAATCAGACAAGATACAGACAAAGGGTCACAATGGGGCAGACAATACACATACACAGTCTGACCACAAGCAGTCAGGTCACAGACACACAGGTACATGCCAAGACCACAGACACACAGCCAGATGAGATATACACACAGGGTCACGGTCAGGCAGGCAATACACATACACAGTTGGGCTACAGGCAAGCATGAACACAGAGGCACACTGGAGCTCCGCAGGGCATGGCAGGTAAAAACACACGGCTCACAGACTCGGATGCGGGCACACAGTGGGGCTACAGAGATGGGCAGTCAGCAGAGCAAACCTGTACCCAGCCAGATAGCATGCACACGGACACGTAACGTCAGATCCCCCATTCACATGCACGTGCACAGACAGGCAGGCGCACAGTCAGACCACAGATACACACTGGGACCCAACCACGGGCCCTTTAAGAGCACAAGTGGCTGATGAGGACGGTGAAGGTCCCAGCTGGGGAAATGGCCCATGGCCAGCTGGGGCCAGGGTGACCACAGCAGCTGGTCCCGCCCACAGATGCACATTGGCTTGGCCACATCTGGGGAGGGGGCTCAGCTCTGGCCCAGACCACTTGGATCGGCTGCCCAGGCCCGCACAGAGCATCTGGGGAAACCGAGGTAGAATTTTAACACGGAGGGGCTCAAATCCACCACCCCGGGGCGGGCGGGTGTGTGTGTGACTCCCCTGCTCTAGTCTCCTCACCTCCGATGCCAGCTGGCATGGGCAGGGGTCACGTGGCCCTGGCCACGATGCCTCCCCCACCCCCTATGCCCCATTGGAGCCAGGGGCAGCTGCCTTCTAAAAAGGAGGCCCCTAATTACCCCCTGGCTCCTGCAGCCCCGCCTTCCCAATTACTGGGCAGGACGGGGCTGATCCAGGAACAGGCGGGGCCCAGCCATCAGCTCCCAACTCCCCAAAAGAGGTCGTTCCAGCCTGCTGGGCCGGGGGAGTACATGGCACGGGGGCTTTCAAGGCCTGGAGCAGGAATGGGGGTGGGAGGTGTGGGACAAATCCAGGGTGGAAAGGATCAGACAGAACACAGAAGGTTAAAAGTTCCAGGGCTGGGACTTCCCTATCGGTCTGCGCTTCCAACGCAGGGGGTGTGGGCTCGATCCCTGGTCAGGGAACTAAGTAAGATCCCACATGCCGTGAGGTACAGCCAAAAAAAAAAAAAAAGTTCCTGGGTCTCTTAGGCCCTCATTCTCCCTGGAAGAACTTTGCCATGGCAAAGCCCCAGACCCTCCCACCTCTTCCGGCTTCCTGCGAGACCAGGGGTAGGCTCCCCTGCAAGGGGCTGGGGGAGAATATAAGCAAATTCTGTCAGCTCTGTCTCCAAAATCTAGGCTGAGACTGTCTACTTCTTACCCCTTCTTCTGCCCCTACCCGGTCCAGCCCCCTCATTGCTCACCTGGACCAATGGAGTCATCTCCTGCCATGCTACCCGCCACCCCGTCTGTCTTCCCCTCAGTGCCAGAGGGCACCTATTAGCACCCGAGTCAGGTCCCATCCCTCCTCCTTTGGTGGTAAAAGTCCAAGCCCTCCCTGATGCCCACAAGGCCCTGCACGACCTGCCCCGTCCCCTCCCTGCCCTCCCCTCCTCCCTCTCTCCCCCTTGCTCCCTCTGCTCCAGACACACGGGCCTCCTGGCTGTTCCTCCCACATGCCAGGCACGGTCCTACCCCAGGGCCTTTGCACGGGTTGGTACCCTCTGCCTGGACCTCTCTGCCTCCAGATTTAATGTTAATATTATAACTTGACTGAGAATTAAAGGGGGAATGGGAATGGGGGTGGGTGTCTTCACAGAAGGAACAGCACAAGGAAGGACAAGAAGCAATACTGAGCAGTCCTAGCAGGGAGATGGGGAGAGATTAGGGCAGAGCGGTGGCCACACACTGAACCCACAGAACAAGGAACCCTAGGCAGCTCTGGGCAGGAGGGGATGTGGCCAGGCTGGCACGACGCCAAGCCTCCTCTCTGACAGGTCTTGCAGTAAAGCAGCCTGAGCCATCAGCCTCCCCACTGCTGAGAAAGGGAAACTGAGGTAGGTGCCTCAGAGCTGCCTGACGCGGCAACCCCCAAGTTCTTGGAGGATGAACGTGGCCATTAAGAAGGGAACAGCCACCGATGGGAGTCACAGGAAATAACTTGGGTGGGAAATGAGGCTGGGCAGGGAATGGGGAGGAGGGAAGGGAGTGGCCTCTGGACCCGGAACCCAGGGCCCCGGAAGGGTCCCTGCCCACCTCTGTGCCAGGGCAGAGCTGCCCACCGTCTGTTCCCCGCAGCCGGGCAGAGGTGGGTGCCCGTCTTGCACAGATGAGGAAACTGAGGTTCACAAAGGAGCGGGGACTGTCAAGGACCCCCGGCTGGCTGGGGCCTTGGTTCCAGAGACCACGTTTACACAGGACTGTGTCCTTCCCTGGCCACTGTGTGACCTCAGGAAAGTGGACGACCCTCTCTGGGCCCGGTGCGGCCTGCTGGATGGCCTCTGGGGGCTCCCAGACCTCTTTCACAGGGGGTGAGTGGGCACCCATTCCAGTCAGGTGCCGGGGTGCAGGTCACGCGATCCTGGAGCCAGCTCTGTGTGCCCACGCAAAGCAGGGAGCATAAAAGAGTGATTATGACACAGGACTAGGCAGCAAATGGGCTCTGTGTCACTCACATGGGGCCGGGTGTCCCAGGGCCTGAGGACTCTGGGCTGCCTCCCCCTGCCCTGCCTGAGGGTCTGGTCTGTCCTGGGGGTCTAGGGGCTCACCTGCACAACCCTGACTCTTAGGGACTTCCCGGGGCCAGGGGAAGGAGAGGTGGGTGACACTGGCAGCGGGGCTGAAGGAAAAGCCCCCTAGGGACACACAACGTCTCCGCCCTCACACCAGCGCCCCACACCCCTCCAGCCCCAAAGCCCCCCTTCAGGGCCAGGGGACTTTCCTGCTGCCTGGAACCCCTTTCCCAGGGCCTCAGAGCCCCTGGAGGGCAGGACCTGGGTCTCCAGCCTCCCTGGGTTGCTGTGTCCCCAAAGTGTGAGACAGGGTCCAAGCTCTAGCTCGGTAGCCCCTGGTGGGCTCCAAGGGGCTCTGGTCAAGCCCCTCTCCCTCCTGGGGCCTCAGTGTTCCCCCACCGGGCAACGGGCTCAGGATGTAGCCGGGTGGGACTGGCCCTGCCACCCTCCTGGAATGGGCTAGGACCAGGGCTGAGGGATCTGCCTTTAGTTGACTATCGATTCGGATTGAGTGCTGTCCCCAAGGGTCCCCACCGCCAGGAGCGGATGGGCAGGGCAGCTGGGGAGCCAGGCCCAGCCCCAGAGGGAGTAATGGGTAACGCCAGCTGCGTGCCCCCCTCCACATGCCCAGCCCTCTTAAATGTTCCCCGTGCTTCCTTCTGTTTGACAGCAGAGGAAATTGAGGTTCAGAGAGGGCTAGCTGCACACGGAGGGTCACGCAGCACGGAGGGGCTGGGCTGGGTTAAGATTAGAGGCCAGAGACCAGCTCTCAGTCAAGCCCAGAGTCCACGCTCCCCGGGTGCCCAGCCTGCCAGGATGGCCCCTGCCAGCATGTCCCCCACGCCGGCTTCGTGGAGAAGCCTGAAACACCAAGATCTGGGTGCACCCCTGCCCTGCTGCTCACACCTGCCAGGGCTCCCCAGCGCCTCTGCTCAGTGTCCTGGGCTTGCCCTGCTGCTTCTTCCCACAGGTCACCACAGTTCTCGGAATGCACCGGTCCACCTCTGGTCCTTTCTTAATACAGGTCCTACTTCCAGGGGGCCCACCTGTCAACTCATCCTTCAAGCCGTAGCCGCAGACCTACCCACCCCAGGCTGAGACTGGACTCTTCTCCCAGCCCTGGGACCCCTCCTCTGCCCAGTCTTGACACCCCCCCCCAACCCTGGGGCTGGAAGTAGCTGTGTTTGACTCTGCCCCTCCTCTGCTCTAAAACCTTCCATGGCTTCCATCAAAATCCATTAAAATCTAGATTCTTAACTTCAGCCTCCAGAACTGCCAACTCCATCATGCTGCACCCCGAATGCCCTGTTGGCCCTATGGGTGTCCCTACCCACTGCCTTCTGGCTCACACAAGGACATTTGTGCACGCTCTTCCTTCCACCCAGCGCACCATTCCTCGTTCTCCGTCAGACCTCAGCCTTCACGCTCATCCTCAGGTCTCGGCTGAGCTGGCACCTCCTCCGGGAAGCCCTCTTGGATGCCGCAGGAGGGACCAGGGTCCCCTCTGGGCTCCCTCAGCACCGGTGTCTCCCATCCCAGCTCTGCTCCTGTCACAGACCCATCATCCTCCAGGATGGGAGTCTTCTCCCCACCCTAGGAACGTGCACTTATTAGATGCCTACTACATGCCTGGCCCCATTCGACACTTTACCCATACCACTCCTGTGGTCATGTCCATTTCAGAGAGGGAAACTGAGGCCAGAAGGAGCCGCCACAGGCAGCAGAGGCCAACACAGACATGGCCTCCAGGTGCAGCCTACATCTGCTCTTGGTTGGGGGTGGGGGGATGTCTGCTCAAGCCTTAAGGGATGGAGGTGAGGCTCAAGGAGGGTCAGCCCAGGAGTCACAGGAAGCCCCTCTAAGGTCGCCCAGGACTCTGAGTAGGAATCCTGGGAAGCAGGATTCTCCAGGCAATAATGGGGGCGTTCAGAGGCATGGAGCTTGGAGACAGGTATGGAAAGCGGGACGGTGGGAGCTGATATGCCTGCCCAACCCCTCAGTTTATTAAAGCCCCGACCAGGCACAGCATCGATCTGGAGCCCATAAGCCTGAGGGGCGCAGGGACAAAGTGAGAGAGGAAAACTTTCTGTGAGTTCTGGGGAGTGGCTAAGAGCAGGGATCCCAGCCACTAACCCCCCACCCCCAGCCCAGCAGTTCTGCCACCTCCTCCGCGGAGCGGGTCCCCAGCGGAAGGAAGGATGCCAAAGCACCCACCCGCTATCAGAGCACCGCCCCCCCCCACGGCTGGCAGCGAAGGCTGCCCCAGCCTGGCTCCGCCCCCAGGAGGTGGGGGAAGAGGTCGGGCTGGGGGCCAGGCGGGGGAGGGGACCCCACAGAGCGTAACGGTCTGGAGTTTTCCACAGTACGAGAGCGACCAGCCTGAACGGGGTGGGGCGGCGCGCCAGGCAGCGGAGAGCTCGAGCTATCCCTGGAGGGCAGCTGGGCCAGGCCGCGCGGGGAGGGGGTATGGGGGGAACCCGGGGTGAGGGGCCAGGAGACGGACAAAGGCCAGTGCAGACTGGGCCTCGAGGTGGAAGGGGGTACCGACGCACTCACCCTACGGCTCAGAAATCGGGGCCCGGGCCCCACGCTGCCTCGGCCGTGCCCGCTGCAGCCCTACCCAGGGTCCGCCGGGAGCGCAGCGAAAACTCGGAGACGCCGAGGCGCAGCGAGCTCGGCCTGGGGGCGGGGCGGGGCGGGGCCAGGGGCGGGGCGGCCAGGGGGTGGGCCCGGGGAGGGGGCCCCCAGAGCGAGCCTCGGGCGGGCGGGCCCGGCCGGAAGTAGGGCGGGGGACCAGTCGGGACCCAGATCAGCGGGCACTGAAATCCTACGTGGATGGGGGTCCTGTGTCGGGGAGGCCTCCAAGGAGGTCACTGTGTCCCCCGCAATGTGCACATACATAAGGGGGTGCCCCCAGTGGCACAGCTCAGGACCCTCCCTTTGGAAGCCTGATGCCAGAGGGATCCCCTACCCTACTCCCCCTTCCCTTGCAGGCGCTGATCATGGCCATGGCAACGGATGAAAGGGCTGGATGCTGGACAGGGCGGCAGAGAGCTCCCCAAACACACCCAAATACAGGAGGTCGAAGAAGGGGCAGAAGATCCCCTCCCAGTCTGGGTTGGATGGCAGAGGCCGCGCCCCCTACAAACACAGAAACCCATAGTGTGGGGGAGGGGCAAAGGCACCAAGAGGCTTCTCTCCTGCTGGGAGTCCAGTTGGGGTCTGGGGGGGGATGAACGGGGACACCGTGGCAGAGGCCTCAACCTTAGCCACAACCCTGAGGGGGCGGAGAGCGCAGGGCCAGATTGGAAACAGATGGGGCCACCGTGCCAGGCCCGAGACACCCGATCCCGAGCGGGGGGGGGGGGAGAGAAGGGGCGTCCCCACCCAGGCAGCCAATCCTGGCCGGCGCTGCTGCCCGGAGCGGCTTTGAAAACTCCAAGGGAGAGGCCGGGAACGCCGAGCCCCAGCAGGTCCTGGGAGCTGGCGGAGAAGCGTCAGGGACGGGTAGGGACCCTGACGGAGACCCAAGGGCAGCCGCCGGTGCGAGGTGGGAGGCGTTCCCCCCATCTGATCCCATCCCTGGCGAATTGGGATCAGTTCCACCATTAGTGCTCTGGACGACTCCCATAGCCTACGTGTACTGAGATCTTAGTATATTCCAAGCCCTGTGACGGCTCACATCGCCCCGCCATCAATCAGCCCCATTAACCAAAGGGGTTAGGGAGGAATAGAGAGAGATTACCAAGGTCAGGAAGAGCAGCGATTCGAACCAATGTTTGGGTCCAGAGGCTAAGCGTCCTTACCCACAATGCTACAGAGGCCTGGAGCCAGAAAATGACAAATCACTATAAATTTAAAGCCCAGGAGGAAACGGCAGTGCTGGAGACAGACAGGCCCCAGCATCTAAAAGGGGGACAAAGAACATGGGCTTTGATGGGCGGCACCCAGGCAGCTGCTTGAGCCCCGAGGCACCCCAGATAGGGACAGGGACGACTCACTTCCCAAGGTGGCCCATCCACGCCCTGCTATGGTTGCCTTGGCATGTCCACCCCCCATCTCTCCCCAGCACCAAATGCACCCTCCCCTGGGTGATCTGCCCTTTCCAGTCGGGCGCCTCAGTCCCTTGCTTTGCAAAATAGAGCATATAATCCCACCTCCCCTGGCACTGGGGAGGCGTGCACTGGGGTCCTCAAAGCACCGAGCACAGAGTAAGTGCTCTGTGAATGTCCGCGTGCAGACTCTCTACCTGCCCCTTCTACATGGAGCACACAGTAGGTGCTGCTAAACACGAGATGCTCCAACATCTCCCCTCCCCCACACAGCCCTAACCCTGGGAGGCCCACAGTTGGTGCTTCATGGAGGTGGGACCCCTGGCGCCACAGCACCATGTGGCAAGCACACAGGAGGTGCTCTGGGTCAACGTGGAGGTGAAACTGAGTGACAGGACCTCCCCCAGCATGGCAGGACACACAGTGGGGCCCTCAGAAAACGCCCCCAGAAGCATAGTAGGTGCTTTGCGGGCTGATGCCCAGGCAAAGGGCTCGTGCAGAATGGATATGAAGATGAACAAAGCGGGGGAAGAGGGGACGCATGGGGTGGGATGCAGTGTTAAAAGGGAGGGTCAGGGCTTCCCTGGTGGCGCAGTGGTTGGGAGTCCGCCTGCTGATGCAGGGGACATGGGTTCGTGCCCCGGTCCAGGAGGCTCCCACATGCTGTGGAGCGCTGGGCCTGTGAGCCATGGCTGCTGGGCCTGCGCGTCCGGAGCCTGTGCTCCGCAGCAGGGGAGGCCACAGCAGTGAGAGGCCCGCGTACAGAAGGAAAAAAAAAAAAAAACAACGGAGGGTCAGGGAGTGGGGAGGTGACATGAGTAAGACCTGAAGGAAGTATGGATGTTTCTGAGGAGTGATGCAGGCAGTGGGCACAGCATGTGCAAAGGCCTTGGGGCAGGACTGTGACAGGCATGGTGAAGGACAGCAAAGAGGCCCGTGTGGCTGGAGCAGAGTGGAGGAGGGGAGGGCAGGGAAGGGACAGGGGCAGGTCTTGCAGAACCTTAGGCTACCCTGAGGGAGGTGGGAGCCCTGGAGGGCAGTGGGCAGAGGAGGACAGACTGGGGGTGGGGGGAGCCGGGGTACCAGGGCAGAGGTGACTGCACAGGTTCAGGCAAGCAATGAGGGGACTGATCAGGTGGAGGCAGAGAAGGGGGGCGTGCGGGAAGCATGTACATTCTGGATAGATTATGAAGGCAGAGGCAAGGAAATTTTCTAAAGGACTGGCTGTAGGGTGCAAGTTAAAGAGGGGACTCAAGATGAGCACCTTGACAACTCTGGCCTGAGCCCCTTGAAGGGTAGGGCTGCCACCTCCAGGAAGTCCTCCCTGACTGCTTTGCCCACCCCGTGCCCCCGAGGGCTGACCCCGGGAGCCCACAAACGTTCAGTTGCTACGTCCTCTGTATACACCCAGGAGGCAGCTGTCCTTGGGATGGAGCATGGGGCTAGATCACGTCAGCTCCTGCAGCTGGGACATTTGGGGGGATAATTTTTTTCAAAATAACTTTTCTTCTAATTATAAAATAGGCGTGTGCAGCAGAAAATTGGGGAAAATCAGCATAAAGAAGAAAATAAAAATGGCCCACAATCCACCCCTCTCCTGGAGAGAATCTGTTAGCATGTGGTCATTTTCATTCATTCTTTCCAGAAACACTTATTGAGCACCTACTGTGTGCCGGCCCACTGAGGACACAGCAGCGGAATGACAAGCACCGCACACGCGCCCCCCCCCCCTTATCCCAGGGCTCAAGATAAGCAGGAGAGACAGACATCCACAGAGAAACAAACATTGTCAATAACATAAGGCTGGAAGTACTGAGAGGCATGAAAAAGAAAATAAAATGACCTGTAAGGCTCTAGAAGCGTGGAGGGGTCCGGGGGGACCTCTCAGAACACCTGGATGAATTGAGCGCATCAGACAGACAACTCCTAGGGGAACAGAGTTTCAAGCAGGAGGAACAGCAAGTACAAAGGCCAAGGCTGACTACCTCCTTCTAGTCTGTCTCCGATGTGCTTAAATGGGTACACAGAGATCACCAGTATGAAACCATTTGCCAGGGTCCAGCCCACAGAGTTTACTGGGACCTCGCTTGAGCTGTAGTATAAACAGCAGAGAGACATGTCCTCAGATGAAGCTGTGACCCATTGTTTACAAGCAAAGGGTCATTCCATCGGGATGGTCACAAGCCTTTGAAACCTTCCCTGATGTGGCAGCCCCAGGTAAAACGGCACCCTGGACACCCTGGGCAGGATGCCCCACCCCTAATCCCTTCCCTGACTTCACATTTGGGGCCAAAATTCCCGAAAATTTCATTTAGGAACAACCACCAAACTCCACACCCTTGGTTTTGGGAGCAAGAGAGAAACTGGTTGGGCAGCTTCCTCCTTTCTCGGGCTCCAGGGCTCCCAGGCCCCAGGTTGCCCAACGGGGGCCCCTCCCCACCCAGCTCAGCATTCATGCCCCGGAGCAGCAAGCATGTGCGGACCAGCCCAGTGCCTGCCTCGCCCACACTCACATCTCGGCCCTGGCGCCGTGTCTGCCTGCCGGCCACACCGCAGCCCGCCACAGGCACGCACCAGCTCTTCATCTGCCCTTTTCACCTTCTGGTTCCCCCAGGCCCGGCTACCATCCTCTCCTTCTGGACAAATCCAGGATGCTTTCAGGTGCAGCTGGATCCAGCAAACCTGCTCTTCCCTCGATCCTCCCCTGCTCAGCTGATGGCAGCTCCATCCTCACAGAGGCTCAGCCTAGAAGCTGGGGGCTGACCCTGACTTCTCTTCTTCCTTCATGCTGCGCCAGTCTGGAAATACTCTCAAGTTTCCCTCCTAAATTTTTCCCGAGTTTCTTCATCTCTCTCCAGATGCCCTTCCCACCCTGTCCAGCCCCCATTAGTGCCCAGCTGGGCCAGTACAGTCACCTCTGCCCTGGTCCCCCAGCTCCGGCCTTTACTCCCCACAATCTGTCCTCCCCACAGCAGCAAGAGGGTGCCTGTAAGGACCTGAGTCAGCTCCCATCCCTCCTCTGCCCACAGCCCTCCAGGGCCCCCACCTCCTTCCAGGTAAAAGTCCAAGTCCTCCCCACTGCCCACAAGGCCCTGCATGACCTGCCCCGTCCCCCCCCCCCGCCCTCCCCTCCTCCCTCTCTCCCCCTCGCTCACTCTGCTCCAGACACACAGGCCTCCTGGCTGTTCCTCCAACTCCCCAGGCATGGTCCTGCCCCAGGGCCTTTGCACATGCTGGTTCCCCTGTGCCTGGAACATCTTTCCCCCACATTTTCATGGCTGTTTCCTTCTCGCCATTCAGGTCTCCCTCAAACATTGCCTCCTCAGAGAAGCTGATCACCCTGGCTCATCATCTTTCCCCCACATTTTCATGGCTGTTTCCTTCTCGCCATTCAGGTCTCCCTCAAACATTGCCTCCTCAGAGAAGCTGATCACCCCGGCTCAGGTACCACCTCCATCAGCCTTTATCACACATCCTTTCTCTAGCTTTTTTTCCTTTTAGCACTTATTTTCATCTGAAATTACCTATTTCTTGTTTACTGTCTAGATCTGTGATGTCCAATAAGGAACCACTAGCTGCATGTGACTAAATTAAAATGAAATAAAGTTAAACAAAGTTCAAAATCCAGTTCCTCAGTCACACATGCTGTGTTTCCGGTGTGGCTCGTGGCCACAGTATTGGCACAGACATCGCATATTTCTATCAGCGTAGAAAGTTCTGTGCACAGCTCTGATGGAGGAGGTGGGAGCCCGGAGGGCAGGGCCAGGTCGGTTTCGGCCATTGCTGGTCCTACGGCCTGGTGTACAGTAGGTACTCAATAAATGCTTTCTAAATGAATGAAAGAGGGACTTTCCTGGTGGTCCAGTGATTAAGACTCCATGCTCCCAAAGCAGGGGGCCTGGGTTCGATCCCTGGTCAGGGAACTAGATCCCGCATGCCGCCACTAAAGATCCTGCGTGCTGCAACTGAAGATCCTGCGGGCTGTAACTAAGACCCAGCAGAGCCCAATAAATACATAAATATTATAAATAAATAAATGAAAGAACAAACTAATGGCTAGGAGGCCTTGTGAAGTCTGGTGGGGCTGATCTGCAGGACAGGGCAGAGGTTGGCAGGTACCATCTGCAGCCACAAGTCCACAGAGCTGGGAATTGAACCTGGGTCGTCCGTCCCAGGCACCCTCTGGGGGCTGCCGCTCTGGCCCCAAGGGCGCAAATATGTAAACAGCTGCTCCAAGCACAGCCAGGCTCCGCTCTGCTGCCAGGCGCCAACGTGCTGACCCAGCCAGAGGCAGGGGGCGGAGGGGTAGTGCCCTTGCCAGGCACGGTCCCTCCAGGCTGGGCCCCTCCCCAAGCCCCCCAGCTCCCACCTTGGACCAGCTGTGGCCGCTTTAATGGCTCTGGCCTCATTCTCTCTGTAAATGCCCTTGCGTTCGCCAGGTCCCCAGTGAGGACATGTGTGGCATTCCCCCCAAATCCTCCCCGCCTTGTTCCCTTAACCCTCATTAAATCTTTCATTCAACTGGCTCACAGCAGTTCCCTTAAACTAATTTACTTTAGAAACTAACTCTATAATGCCAGGCTCTAACTGCGGAGCCTTGAAAGTCACCAGAAAAATTATTACAATGAAAAACTATGTACCGAATCCTTCCATTTTCCCTGGATACTGTTGCTAAGGCCAGCAGCCCAATGGGATTTGGTTATAGACAGATTGGCAGGTGTTGGTTTTAAAAAATCACCCTGCACCGGACTGAGACTTTCCCCTTGATTTGTTATGGACCAAAAGCGGAGTTGTTGCTGGTCCGTGTAGCTCTGTGCTGTTGGATGCCTCCTCCACAGGTCACCCCAAAACAACCTCATCCTGGGGGCAGGTCCCCCACTTTAGAATTCATGGCCCAGAGGAGGCAGGAGGCCTAGGTTCTCTTCCCAGCTCTGTCCCCAGGGGGGGCAAGCCCGTGCCCTTCTCAGGGCCTCTGTGTCCCCATCTGTGCAGAGGATGATTGGGTTTTCAGTGCCTGGGGCTGATTTTTGTGGGTTCAAGGCCTTTGAAGATCAGGCAAACTGAGGCACTGGCCAGAGAGGTCCCCAGGACAGGGCTTCACGCAGCTCCTGACTGACTTCCTTTGTGAGGGTGGGATCCAGTCTTGGTCACTGCTGAAACCTCAGCATGTGCCAGGCGCTATCCTGAGTTTTGGGGACGCAGCAGGAACCAGGACAGACAACCTCCCAGGGCTTCTCTTCTAGGGAGGGAGAGCGACAGATGGCGTAGCCATGCAAAGATAGGGGTGGGGAGGGAATTCTGAGCAGAGGACACAGCACATGCAAAGGTCCTGTGGTGGGAATGAACACACTAAGTTCTAGGGAAAGAGAGGGAGATGGGATTAGAGGAGTGAGGTGGGGGGATGTCATTTGAGGAATGCACACATTGAGGCATGAACAATTATCATACTTCAGTAACAATTCTTTCACACACACCCCTGCATTTATAGAGCACCTGCTGTATACCAGGCTCCAGGCTGAGCACTAGGGACACAGGATGACCCAGGCAGCTTTGGCCTGGCGTCAGGAAGTTCATAGGCTGTACGGGAGGCAGATGGGGTCTCTGGCAGTTAAAAACCAGATGTGAGATGGGGAATGCATCTGGCATGGGGGCGGGGCAGGCTTCTGGTAGGTGGTGATATCTAAGATGTGAAAGAAAAGGGGAACTGGGAGAGGAAATCTAAGTGGCACTGGACTGAACGGAAGAAGTGGGAATAGGAAGCTTGGGCCAAGCCCCATCCCATAGGTGAGAAGCCTGAGGGACCGGGGGCTGCTGAGGGGGATGGGACAGCAGAGCTAGGTTCCCTGCTTGGCCCAGACTTGTTGTGTGAGCTCAGTTGCAGGCACAACCTCTCTGCACAGCTCTCCAAGCTCTCAAGTCCTGGATGACCAGGGGGAAGGTGACATCTTTGGACAAGGGCTGGGACCTGTACCCAACCCCTCCTCTCCCAAGACCTCAGAACGCTTGACCTAGTATGGGAGGGACTTCCTTGGTTGTGCAGTGGTTAAGAATCCTCCTGCCAATGCAGGGGACACGGGTTCGATCCTCGGTCCAGGAAGATCCCACATGCCGCGGAGCAACGAAGCCTGTGTGCCACAACTACTGAGCCTGCGCTCTAGAGCCCGCGAGCTACAACTACTGAGCCCACATGCCACAACTACTGAAGCCTGTGCACCTAGAACCCGTGCTGCACGATAAGAGAAGCCACGGCACTGAGAAGCCCGCGCACCACAACGAAGAATAGCTCCCGTTTGCCACAACTAGAGAAAGTCTGCACACAGCCAACGAAGACCCAATGCAGCAAAAATGAATAAAATAAAATAAATAAATTCATTTAAAAAAAAAAAGACCTAGTATGGGGCAAAGTGCTCCAAACCAAGCTGGGCACACAGTAGGTGCTCAACGAGCACACTAGCTCCTATTCCTGGCTCTTCCCACTGGCCAGGCCTCCATGAAGCTGCTCACTGAACCACCTCAAGGATTGGTGTTATTATTCTCCCCATTTTTCAGTTGGGAAAACTGAGGCCCAGAGGTTGGGTCCATATTCTCACCACTAGAACAGAACTAGGACTTGAACCCAAGCTGGGTTCTCAACTTCTCTCCCCACGCCACTCATTCAGGCCTCGGCTTCCTCTCCTCCTGCCTGACTGGAGGTCAGCCAGTCTTGGAGTCTGTGGCATCTTGAACCTAGCCCATCTGTGATTTTGCAGCCCACACGTGGGTGGGGGCTGGCTGCCTCGTGGAAGCACAAGGATGGACCACTGGTTCCCAGATGTATCAGTTATTATGATCAATTATTAATTATTCCCCGGCAGCGGCCCTCAGCAAGCCGTGCTCATTTGGGAGCCATGATGGAGGAGGTACAGGTCTGGGTGAGGACAGTGGTTTGGGCTCAGCAACTGTCCCGGGAGATGTCACCTCCAGGCCTTTGCATTCTCTGTTCCTCTGCTGGGAACACTCTTCCCCCTGAAACCCACATGGCTCCCTCCCTCACCACCTCTGTTCAAGTGTCACTTCTGCAGTGAGGTCTTCTGGAATGCCTTCTTTAAAAGTTTGCCTCCCACTCTGGGCCCTCCCCAGTCCCCTTCTCTAAATTTTTTTTCCCCCTAGAGCAACATACCACTCTCTGACATTTGATTTTTTTTTTCCCCCCCTGTGCTTTGTTTATTCTCAAGCTCCCCAGCTGGAGTGCTAGCTGCAAGAGGGCAGGAGATTTGTTCTTTCAAATTCCTCCTGTTGAGGCCAGGAAGCAGCTGGCACACAGCAGCTGCAAACTTTTGTGGAATGGAGAGTCCCTCTTATCTGCCCCTAGAAGCAACCTCTGTTGCTGGTTTGTGTCAATCTTTGCATATCTTTCCCAAGCGGCTACAGACCAAAGGTAACACCAGAATACAGAATGTTTTTCTTTTTCTTCCGTGAAATTGTATCATCTTGTCTGTATCATTTCCCAACTTGTGCTCTTTCACAAGACACTCTATCTACAGTGTGCATACACATCCCAAAACTCTTTCCACCTGCTGTGTATAATCTTCCATTACAAGGCTGTGCCCAGTTATTACAATCCCCCGTTGATGGACACTTAGGTTGGTTCCATCTTATTTCTCACTCTCGACCAATGCCTGTGAATCTTTGCGTCCATGCCTCCCACATCTCAATGCAGAGAGATGGGCAGCTGGGGTGTCTGCACCTTCCCTCTGGGCTTGCTAACATCACCTCTCGGAACTTATCTGAAAGACACATCCCCATGAAATGACATCTGTAGAAAGTCCTCACGGCAAAAGACTTGAAGCAACCTAAGTGCTCAACTGTAGGGGATTGATTAAACATATAACAGTGCAAGGGACCAAATGATGCCACAAAAGATTAGTAGCTTTTAATATTATGAGACTAGTATTGCAGTTGTGAAAAGGAGAGAGCCAGATGTATAATTATGAAATTACTTTTAAGATACTACATTTTTAAGGGGGGGGGAACCCCAAGGTATAGAACAGATGCTACCATTTGGTTAAACAAAGGAATACAAATCTACCTGCCTACTTAACGTTCACCGAAGATGTCTAGATAACTGCGCTGTCCAAAATGGTGGCCACAAGCCACCACGTGGCTATTTACATTTAAATGCAATAAAATGGAATGAAATTTAAAAGTTGAGTCCTCATTTGCACTAGCCACATTTCCAATGCTCAACAGCACATGTGGCCAGAGGCTACTTTGTTAGGAAGCATCAGCAGAGAGTATTTCTAACATTGCACAAAAGTTCTGCTGGACAGCGCTGATATAGAGCAGGGGCTAGCAAGCTACAACCCATGGACCAAATCTGGCCCACTGGCTGTTTGTGTCAATAAAGCTTTATTGGCACACGGCCACAGCCATTCATTCACGTATTGTCTCTGGTTGTTTTCATGCTACAATGGTGGCATTGAATAGCATTGACAGAGACCACCCGCCTCACAGCAGGGCTGAAAAGATTTACTATCTGGCCCTTTACAGAAAAAGTCCACCAAACCCTGTCCTAGCAGGACACTGCTGTTGCTTCTGAGGAAGGAGTGGGGAAGGGGACTGAGGATATGAAGGGAATGGTGGTAGAGAGCCTCTCCCCTGTGTACTCTTCTGTACATCCTCAGTTGTGTCTTACATATATGCATTATCTGGCCAGAAAAAAAAATTAAAAATAAAACATGTTGCAAAGTGGCAATGCTAATTTATTCTCCCACTGATGACGCCCAGGGGTCCCCCTCCCATTTCCACTCTGGATATCATCAAGCTTCAGACATTTTTGCCAAGTGAACGGGCAAGAAATGGATCTTGTTTTAATTTGCATCTTCTGGGCAAGAGATGGGGAATCTTTAAATATAGGATAAATGCTTGTCTACTCATCCATCAGCCCCCAGACTCTGAAAAGCCAGGGACCCCATCCATCTCAGTCGCTGTAGCATCCCAGCACCCGTGTGGGACCAGGCAAACAGTTGGTGCCCAATAAATGTGTGTCAAGTGGATGAATGAGGGTCTGAGGGAACTGGGCCCAGGGCTGGGGCTGCATTACAAGGTCTGGGATCCTTGGGGGGCAGCAGCGGGCATCGAATGCCAAGCCGAGCTTCTCTGAGGCAGGCTTACCAATGGACCTGGGGCCGGCCTGGCTCCCGAGCAGCCTCTTGGGCAGGAGCCTGGGGACATCCTTCCCGGGGACCATTCTCAGCAGAGGGGGTGTGGGCAGGGTGGGGGGAACCTCGGGCTCCAGGCGGGAGAGAGATTATATATTCATCAGAATCTTAAACAAAAGCCGCACGGCTGCCTGTCAGCTAGGCTCTGGCTTTTATGGTAATCGGGGATGAATTACCCACAATGCCGAGCCAAGCGCAAGTGGTTCTTGGCCCAGATCCTAAACTAATTTTTATATGTTCGTGTGTATATAATTTCGTTCGCTCCCTCCTGTCCCACTTCCATCATTTGTGGGAGCAACGGGGAAGGGGCAGGGGCAGAGGGAACCCTGGGTATAAAGCAGAGGGTGCCCATCCAGACCCCCACCTCCCGCCCTTGGGCCCGCCTGGCACCAGGCCCTGGACCCAGAGCGCGTGGAAGTGGGAGGTGAGTGCCAAGCTGGAGCCAAGGGGAGCCTGGAAACCACCAAGAACTAAAGCCGGCAGCCCCAGGGGTGGAAAGCACACAGAGGAGAAGGGAGAGGAGCAAGGTGGGGAGGACGTGTGGGCCCATGGGTGTATGGCCTGGGGCAAGTGCCTTAACCTCTCTGGGCTTCACCCTCCTGGTCTGTGAACCAGGCCTCCTCTGTATCTTGAACTGGAAGTTCAGTGAATCTCAGAATTTCTGCCCCAAGAGCCCCAGTGGAGCTTGGAGCTGGCGAAGGCCCAGCCCCACCTAAACCCAAACGTGTAGCTGGCTGTGTTCTAAGTACTCTGTACATATTAACTCATTTCATTCCCTTCCGTTACCATCCCCATTATACAGATGGGGAAACTGAGGCTGAGAAAAGGTTGTGCCTTGGTCAGGGGCCACTGCCTTGCTTGTAGCATGGGACCCTGGCCCCAGATCATACCCATGGGCTAACTTAGGAGTCACCAGATCCAGGAGGTCCCCTCCAACACCTGCAGAGAGAACCACTCCCTTTGCCTTCTGGAAACCTTGGCAGGTATCCTGTTAACACGGGGGTCCCCATACCTGTCCCTCCCATCCTTGCAGATGCTCAGCCCAGAGATCTAGGAGTTATCCTTGATGACTTTCAAGCCCGCCCTGCACCCAACTGCTTGGCCAATCCACTGGCTCTTCCCAAAAAAACATCTCTCCAGCATCCACCCACTTCTCCCCCTTCTCTGTCTCCATTTGGTCCAGCCCCATCATCGCTCACCTGGACAAGTGCAGTCGCCCCCATCCTGTTCCCCAGCTCCTGCAGTGGCAAAAGGGCGCCTGTGAGCACCTGAGTCAGGCCCCGTCCCTCCTCTGCCCACAGCCCTCCAGGGCTCCCACCTCCCTGAGAGCAAAAAACCAAGTCCTCCCCTCAGCCCACAAGGTCCTGCACGACCTGCCCTCCTCCCCTCCCTGCCCTCACCTCCTCCCTCTCTCCCCGTTGCTCACTCTGCTCCAGACACACAGGCCTCCACACACCAGGCATGGTCCTGTCCCTGGGCCTTTGCACGGCTCTCCCCCCAGCACCCCCACCCCAGGAACACCTTTCCTCCGGATCGCCACATAATTCACTCTCTCACCTCCTGCTGGTCTTTACTGAAAAGTCACCTCCTCAGAGAGGCCTACCTTGATTCCATAACTAAAATAGTCCCTCCTTATCACCTACCCCTTTCCCTGGCTTCATTTTTCTTGAAGGCATGCTATAGCTCCTTAAATATTTAACCTATTTATTTCTGTATTGTTCTTCTCCCTGCTATGCTTCACAAGGACAGGACTTTTTCTTGTCTTCTTCACCACTTTATTCCCAGCACCTGGGTCAGGGCCCAGCATACAGTAGGTGCTCAATAAATATCCACTGATGAACCTCTAGATGCTCCCCAGCAGGATCTTGGACCCAGAGGAGGCACTGTGATTATTTTCTCAACACTTAGAAGCTTTTCTTGGGGCCTAAAATAAAATTTTAGATCTGAAACCATGGGAGGTTTCTGCTACTGGTCTGGTGGGAACCGCCAAAGAATAAAAACATTCCTATCCTACTAAACTGTTAAGCGGAAGCCTGTGCTCACTTGCTGGTGGCCGGAATGGAGATTACAGACACTCTGTAGGGTGACCAGGTGAGATCCAGCGAATTCTAGAACGTGCATTCCACATAGAACCTCTTACTCATGCTTGAAGCCTGTGTGTGAAAAGCACTGCAGCTCATCTCACAGGAAAGTGAAAGAGAGAGATGGGTGGGCATGACAGTCAGGAAGGGGCTGGACAAGCCAGTGGCATAGTACACAGCCCAGAAAAAGGAGATGAAGGCTCTGTACATACTGAGTCTGTTTGTGAAAAAGCATGGCACGGGAGAGTTGGGTGTAGGATGTGTGGGAAAGGAGAGAGGAGACCAACAGACCTAGAGGTACTAATGCTGAAATAAGAAGAAGAATACTTGCTAATATTTTAAGACCATGTATTATTTGCTAGACACATATATCACCTAATTCTCTCCATTTTACAGAAAACAAAATTGAGCCTCAGAGAGGTCAGGCCACTTACCCAAAGTCACACAGCTTGGAGGTGGCAAAGAGGGGATGTGAGCACAGGTCACCTGGGCCCAGAGCCTGACCTAGGATGAGGTGAACAAAGCTTGCTAGCAGTCGAGCTCAACACCTGGTAGACAGTAGGTGCCCAATGCCATGGAGATGCCCAAGGGCAAAGGGAGCAGAGGAAGGACTGCTCAGAGGGAAACGGTGAGAGTTACTGAGCAGTCGGTCTGATGTTTGCTGGGGAGAAGGGAGGAGGGCTTGAGCAATCAATGCAAACGTTGGAAACCGGGCATCGGGGAGCGAGGTGGCTGGCTCGGAAGAGAACAACTGGCTGCCAATCTCATTTCCTCCTGTGACAGAGATGGGCAGGGCTGGCCGGAACCCACAGCTGGCATGAAGCCAGGGCCAGCAGGGACCTCCTGACCTGTCACCTGTGATGTGTTCATCAAGAGCGAGGGGAAAGTCATAACCAACCAGGGTGGGTGGCAGGAGGGAGTGTGCGTGGGCCCTTTTGGTGGGGGGAGGGGAGAGCCTGGCCCAAGGTCAATGTGGTCCCTGGCAAACCTTTCCTCTGCTCTGCCTCAGTTGGACCAACTCACCATTCAACCTGTGTTTACAGAGAACCATATGGTATGAGGTCCAAGACCATGAGTTTGATGTGAGTTTGGTCCCAGGCTCTGCTCCTTGCTTACTCAATGACCCGAAGTAAGTCATTTCCCTTCCATGAACCTCAGTTTCCCCATCTGTAAAATGGAGTCATCACTCCCTGGCTTGGGACAAGTCACAGGCTTTAGATTCAGAGCAACCCGAGTCTGAACTGTGGCTTAACCTCCTAGCTGAGTGGCCTCGGGCAAGCAGTTTAAGCAATCTGGGTCTGCTTTTCTTTCTCTTTAACAAAGAGTTAAAGGATCCTTGTCTGAGCCCCTGGATCAAGCCATGCCTGAAGCTGGTCTATTCTAACATCAGTCTTCTCAGTTACAAGAGCCAATCAATCCATCTGCTTTTTTTAAAAAAAAAACTAAAGTCAGTTGATTTGGGTTTCTCCTCCTTTCAAGCTGCATGCCCACTGTGCAACTGAGGATAGAGCTTCATTAGTAGCATGGCAGGAAGCTGAGGATAACCATCAAGGTTATCCCTGCGCAACAGTCAACCTGCTGAGGGACTTCAAACAGACTCAAACCTCTGGGTCTCAGATCTTTCAGAACGCAGATGCTGGCAAGCAACGTCCACACGGCATCATCCAGATCTGGGACTGAGGGCAGCGCCTGCTTACTTTGCACCTACCTCGTGCCCACCGACCGGCTGCCTATTACGGACCTATTGGTCTAACATCTACCACGATCCATTCAGTGAGCACCTACTATGAGCTGGGCCCCATGAAAGACACAAGATTTAACCACTTCACCTTGAAGGCTCACAGTGACTTTGCATGGGAATCCTTGCCCATGCTGTTCCCTCTGCCTGGAACACCATTCCCTCCTCTCTCTGCCCAAGTAACTCCTACTCAACCACCACATCTCAGATCAGCTGCCACCCCCTCCAGGAAGCCTTCTTTGACCTCCCCTCCCATTGTTCACTCTCAGAGCCTTGCATCCTCTCCCTCTTCCTCATCCCAGTTCCAGAGCTGACGATTTCTGTATTTCATTGAGTTTAAGCTGCGTAATTATATTACGCGTCAATAAGAAAGAAAAAATGCTGCCAATTAAACTGGACATGACTTCCTTATCACACAGAATTATCATTTGACAGCAACTGAAAGAGCTTTTTTAGACTTCTTTGGACGTACACTTTGATCACTTTCTCTCCTGAACATAAATGCAAAGTGTAAGTAAAATATATGGTTCAAGTTTTTCTAAACCACCTCTGTGTTCCAAGCCCACCTCTTCTGAATTGCTTTTCACCCCAGTGCTGCTGACTCGGGGTTCTGCACGTGGCACCGGTCCCTGTGCGGCCAGGCCCCAGGCACCTAGCACTTCCCATGGGTGGCTGGCCCAAGATTTCCCTCCAAGCCTCTGACACCCGCACTAAGGGATCCACGGAAGGTACTGATAATGCATGGAAGGCTCCCACCCACCCTCGTGTGGCCCAAGCACTGTGGTTTTGTCAACTAACATTTTGGGGGCTGCAGTGGTCAAGACAGGAATAACCAATCTGCCTAAAACTACCTGGCGCACAGCAGGAGCTCAAAACATATTACTGGGATGACGAGCAAATAGCTGAGTCTGATTTCACAGTAAATGAGAGTTCAGAGAGGTTGGGCAAAGGCCATGAAGTCACACAGCAAAGTAAGAGGTAAGGGCAGATTCAAATCCAGGATCCCTGGCTTTGTCCCGGTCTACCTGCCAACAGCACTTACAATGTATTTTTCTGAAATAGGGCAGGGCGGGGACCCCAGCCAACATCTTGACTAAGAGAACTGAACCTCACAGGAGCCTTTAAATACACGGCGTAAAAAAAAAAAAGATACAAATGAACTTATTTATAAAACAGAAACAGACTTACAGGTATCGAAAACAAACTTATGGAGTGGCATGGACTTATATACACTACCAAATGTAAAATAGATAGCTAGTGGGAAGCAGCCACGTAGCACAGGGAGATCAGCTCGGTGCTTTGTGACCACCTAGAGGGGTGGGACAGGGAGGGTGGGAGGGAGATGCAACAGGGAGGGGATATGGGGATATATGTATACATACAGCCGATTCACTTTGTTATACAGCAGAAACTAACACACCACTGTAAAGCAATTATACTCCAATAAAGATGTTAAAAAAAAAAAAGAACAAACTTATGGTTACCAAGGGGGAGACGTGGGGGGAGGGATAAATCAGACCTTGGGATGAACATACACATACTACTATATATAAAATAGATAACCAAAAAGGACCAACTGTATAGTACAGGGAACTCTACTCAATATTCTGTAATACCCTATATGAGAAAAGAATCTGAAAAAGAATAAATATATGTACAACGGAATCACTTTGCTGTACACCTGAAACTAACACAACATTGTAAATCAACTCTACTCCAATAAAATTTTAAATAAACAAATAACTAAAGAGGGTCAATCTATACATAAATTAGGAGGAAGTGACACATGTGAAGCGCTTAGAGAGCAAGCTGCACCCCAGCCAGGCCACCCAGCCGCTGTGCAACATCTAGCTGTGTGACACTGGGCAAATGACTCAACCTCTCTGGGCCTCAGTTTCTCCACCCACCAAATGGGTATAAGAGTCCCTGCCTCACAGAGCTACCATGAAGATTAAACCTATGAAAAGTCTGCCTTCAAACTCTATCCCAAATCTTCCCACTTCTCCCCATCTTCTGTCTCTACTTGTTCCATCCCACCATCCTGCCTGGACCAGTACAGTCTCCTCTGCCCTGTGCCCCCCACTCCCACTGTCTAGCCTCCCTGCAGCAGCCAAAGGGCTCCTGTGAGTGTCTGAGTCAGGTACCCACCTCCCTCCTCTGGGTAAAAGCCCAAGGCCTCCCTGCCTGTGCTCTTACATGACCTGCCCCCACCCCATCCCCTCCCTGCCCTCCCCTCCTCTCTCTCTCCCCCTCACTCACTCTGCTCCAGACACACTGGCCTCCTCGATGTTCCTCCAACACGCCAGGCACGGTGCTGCCTTTGCACAGGCTGTGCCCTCTGCCCAGAACATTCTCCTCTGACACAGCCACTTGGCTTCCTCCCTCGCCTCCATCAGGGTTTTACTCAAATTGTCAACTCCTCAATAAAAAGCCATCCCTACAACCCCATTTAAAATGATGGCCCTGGGACTTCCCTGGTGGTCCAGTGGTTAAGACTTCGCCTTCCAATGCAGGGGGTGCAGGTTCGATTCCTGGTCAGGGAGCTAAGATCCCACATGCCTCACGGCCAAAAAAACCCCCCAAAACATAAAACAGAAGCAGTATTGTAACAAATTCAACAGAGACTTTAAAAAATGGACCACATAAATAAAAATAAAATAAATAAAAATAAAATGATGGCCCTGGGACTTCCCTGGCGATCCAGTGGTTAATAGTCCGCACTCCCACTGCAGGGGGCATGGGTTCGATCTCTGGTCAGGCAACTAAGATCCCGCATGCTTCACGGTACAGCAAAAAAAATAAAGAAAAAGAAACTTAAAATAAACATCGATTAAAAAAATAAAGATCAATTTTAAAACTTAAAAAGTTAAATAACATACACGACAGCCCTCATCCCTCGACTCACGTACCCCTTTTTCTCTTTTACTGTGTTCTCTTATCACCACCTGACATGACACATAGTTTATGTTGCTTATTACCTCTTCCTGATCAGAACATGAGCCCCACAAAGGCATACACTTCTTCTTCCCCGCTGGGCCCCGGCAGAGACCCAGCACACAGTAGGTGCCCGGATGACAAGGCACAGATGTGGGGAGGCGGCAGCCACAGCTGAACCAGCCGCCGGTCCTCCAGGGCTGGCTGGCGGAGGAAGCAAATCCACGCCTCCTCCGGGGGGCCCTTCCTGTCCCCATTTCTGAGCTATCCCTAGACTCTGCCCTCTGCCCCCTTTCCTGAGCCTCCAGCCAACACCTGCTGAGGAAACGCAGGAAGCAGGGGCGGCCTCCGTGGTGCCTGTGGCCTGGGATGGGCATGTTCCTCCGGGCAGTTTAATCCCTGCCCCGTTGGAAGGGAGGCCCCAGAGGTTGAGCCAGGACCTCCAAGCCAAACAAACAGACCGACTCGAGAAGCATCCACCTCCCCGATCCCGCTGCCAGGAAGAGGTGCCGCTCTGGAAGGTGCCTGATAACTATTTAGGGAATAGACGTATTATTTAGGGGCGCCGTGTCACCCTCACTCGCAGCCCAGCAGTAAGGCTTCACCCTTGCTAACTCATCGGATCCTCCCAAGGACCCTGGGAGGGTGGGGTCATCATTTTCCCTGTTTTACAGATGGGGACACTGAGGCCGGGAGGTGAAATCACAGCAGATGAGGAATAGAGCTGGGACTTGAATCCAAGCCATCTGGTCCTCGAGTCTGCCTCTTAACCACTAGTCTACATGGTCTCAATGAATACAAGTATAAAACACGGCAGGAAAACATCTGCAACACCTACGGACCATTGGCTGTGTCCTTGGCCTCGTGGGGGAGGGGGAAACAGCGAGTGTACCTTATCCCTCAGCCATCTTCCAACAATCTGGTAACATGCTCCATTCTAAAGATGAGGAAAACTGAGTCCCCGAGGGAGGTAGTGATTTCCTGAAGGTCCCCAGAAGCGGCAGTGCCCAGACCTGGCACCAAATTCACTCCATCCTTCCCTGGGATGGGTAATGCAGGCTGTTTCAGAGGTGGCCCGAGTGCTAGAACGAGGTCGGCTCACATCTCAAGAACACCCACTGTGTGCTGGCCCGAGTGAAAAACCATCAGGGGTCTTATTTCCAGGTGGGTATACCGAGGCTCAGAGAACTTCAGCCATGTGCCTGGGTCCCGAGATGTCCCCATTTCACAGACCGGTGAACCGAGGCTCAGAGAAGTTGCTCCATGTGCCTGAGGCCACACAGCCAGCAAGAGGCAGCCCTGGGACTCGGACCCAGAGCTTCCTGACCAGACTTGGAACTGTGGGCTGGCGTGAGCCTGCAGTGGAAGCTCTCAGCTCTGCAAACCAGACACCCCTTGGCCGCGATGGAGGGTCAGGATCCACGGGGACACACAGTGCGAAACCCCAAATGACAAGTGTCGGCATGGAAACAGCCTGTGGGTGGCTGGGCTTCTTCAGGCGTAAAAATGGGGGGGGGGAACACTTAACACCAACTGTATTTTTAAAAATCCCACAGCAATAAAGAGGCTGGACCGTCAGCACGGCATCACGTCCGTGGGCAGGCAGAAGCCCCAGAACGCAGGGACACAGCTATTTTAAAGGGGCTATTTCTGGAGGCCGAGGTGAGAACACGGGGGCGGGAGGAAGGATCAGGAGCAGCCGCTGGGCGGCCCGAACTGGCCGCCTGCAGGGGGAGGGGGGAGAGGCGAGTGAAAAGGGAGAACTCTGGGAGCCACCTGCTTGGTTGGTGCCAACGCAGGCGCTGCCACGAGCCAGCTGGAGGACCTCAGGCATCTCAGAGCCTCATCTCTTGCCCTGTGAACGGAGATCTGTGGGTGCAAAACGTGCACGGGGCCCTACTGTGCACAGGCGCTGCTGTGGACATAGCAGAGGAGACGGCCGAAAGGGAGGTGGATGACAAGTAAAAGGCATAAGACATGGAGATGGCGACAGCGATTCCAGTAAAAGCAGAGCAGGAGAGGGGAAGATGGTGGCCAGGTAGACAGGCGGATTTGCAAATAACACTCTTACAAATCGTTTCGCAAGTAATAACTTTGCAAATCTTCACAGGGCGGTCAGGGGAAGCCTCACTTAAAAATGAGCAGAGACCCGAGGAGAGAAGGAAGAAAAGCACTGTGTCCTGAGGCTCACCTACTGCCGCTATTAGGATCAAGTTGGGCGGCGGATGCCAAAAAACTCACAAGAGAGGCACCTTCACATAAAAGAAGCTCCCAGGTCGTCCTTTCAGGGCTATTTTGCCCACCCCATAATCATCAGGGTCCAGGCTCCTTCCATCTCTTTGATCCCCCATTCTTATCCCTGATACCTGCCTCATGGTCCAAAATGGCTGCTTGGGTGCCTACTATCACCTCCGTATTCCAGCTGGGGGTGGGGAGAAGGAAGCATGTACTACCTCCCTTTGAAGGCATTTCCAGGAAATTCTGTTCATTTATCCCACTGGTCAGAACTGAATCATATAGCACAGACAGCTGCAAGTTACAATGGGAAATTTTTTTTTTTTCCACCAGGTGGCTATGTGCCTAGATAAGTCAAAGGGTTCAATTGCTGTGGAGGAGAAAGACGGGATATTGGTAGACCCCACCAAAAACACGTAGCCCGATGGGGTTAGGTCTTACTTTCAAACCAGTGTATCTGAGAGACTTTGGCCTGCATAGAGAAGACAGATGTTATCAGGGCCAGCCCCCTGCCTCCATGCCAGGATGCTTTTCATTCATCCCAGGCTCCGCCTCCCCAAATACCCCAAGGTCAGAAACTGGCCGCAGCCCAAGTTCAGGCTCCGTGTTTCCAGGGGCCCCTCGGAAGGCAGGACCCCACCTACGGTCTGTGCTCGCTAAGCACCTGGGCCCAAGGCACCAGGCATCTCCCATCCCACCTTGCGCCTGCCTGGTGAGGACGCCCAGCCAATTCATCTCCTTCTCCTTGGTAAACAACTGTCAGGGAAAATAAATAGTTTTTAATAGGCTCATTAATTGAATTCAGGGAGAAATAACCTTCTCCCCAGGCTGTTGAGAAGGAATACTCAAGACACACACAAGAAAGTCCTAGCACCCTGGTCGGAAGGTGGAGACCCCCGAACGGTTCTAGCCATGTTCAGCCACATGAACTCAACCAGCAAGGGCGCCATCCCCATCCCCGGCTTTTTCCAGCCTTCTCGAGGTTGGAAGTCTCCGGTGGGTGCAAACTGGGCTTTAACGCCTCAGTAGCCCTTGGCCTCTGCTCTAAGCCTGTGGCGGTAGCAGGATGATTTAATGTCCATTTTTTCTTCTTTTTTTCTTTTGGCTCTCATCACATTTATTTCAAAGGTTCTGCCTTCTTATGTCAAGGACATACCAGGTTGCCCATTCATGAGAGTAAGACAAATTTTTCTCCTTTAAGTTTTCAAAGAGAATGGGTTTCAAGAAAACTACCAAGTCACTAGGAGGACCAGGTAGATGGGGCAAAAGGCACACGTCAAAGTGAGTGACTGAAATTTGGGTGATGTCGGGGAGAGCACTGGATGCGGAGTCCAGAGGCCTCGACGCAGCCCACAGGGTGACTGAGGCACAGAACTAGAAGGTCAGAACTGACCC